>NC_091459.1:88375585-88675585 GCF_027789765.1 Dendropsophus ebraccatus
GCTTTTTTCCCCCCCTATATCCTACCGCCACTTTCTGCTGATAAGTGCCGCACATAAGTGCGGCATTTATCAGCAACTCCGTTGTTGGCGTAGGTTTTTTTCTTACTGTTAAATAAAAAAACGTAAAAAACGCTACATTACACAACACGAAATAAAGTTTTTCACTACACCAGTACACATTTACATACCCCATATACTAGTCCCCGTATAAAGATGGCCCCCAGGGTGTTTTCGGTGGCGGACGCATACGCTATTATTGCCTCCGACACCGAAACAGCCAGTGAGGATGAATAGGGGGATCCTTTTTCCCTCCATTCATCCTCATCCTCGTCATCCAATGAAGTATCTGGGGGTAGCGTAGCGTATGCTGCCCCCCAGACACGTGTTTTCCGCCAGTACCGTCCCAATAAGAGATCACGGTATGGCGTGAAATTCTACAAACTCTGTGAGCGTTCCTCAGGGTACACTTACAGATATAGGGTATGTGCACACTGCGGAATGGCGAAGGATAACCCTTTGTGCATTCCGCAGCTGGAACCCGCTGGCGGACTGATGCAGGCGCTCGTCTCTGCCCATGTCATAGACTCTATGCATGTGCGGATTCCATCGTCTGTCCAAAGAATGAACACGTTCATTCTTTGGACAGAGGGCGGAATCCGCCTGTGCATAGAATGGAGTGTGACACGAGCGGAGACGCGCGCCTCCATCAGTCCGCCGGCGGGTGCCAGCTGCGGAATGCACAAAGGGTTATCCTTCGCCATTCCGCAGTGTTCACGTACCCTTAGAGTGTATGAAGGAAGGGACACCCGAATCCAGCCCCCAGATGCCCCCTCCCATCCTCGGAGTTAGTGGGGAGATCGTTGGGGAGCTGATCTTCCCACTGCTGGATAAAGGTTACCACCTGTACGGGAATAACTTTTATACCAGCACCCCCTCTTCCGGTCCCTCGCTGCCCGAGCTACTGTAGCTTGCGGCACAATCCGAAAATATCAGAAGCAGTAATTAGGTCCCTTATATTTAGCAGCCATGGAGCGGACCCAGTGCTTCTGGATATGAAGGACCCGTATCGCCCCCGGGCAACATTTTCAAGGTGACGTCCCCCACACTGGAAAATAGGAGACCCCAGAAGAAGTGCAGAGTGTGGGGTAACAGG
Organism: Dendropsophus ebraccatus; assembly: GCF_027789765.1. NCBI lineage: Eukaryota > Metazoa > Chordata > Amphibia > Anura > Hylidae > Dendropsophus > Dendropsophus ebraccatus. The sequence continues at coordinate 88,376,739 of NC_091459.1, forward strand.
GGGATCAGGAAGGACACCATTTTCCAGTGTGACACCTGTCCTGATCACCGCATACTGGATCGCTTCAAGGTGTACCACAAGTCATTGAAGTTCTACATTTTCTAAATTCTGTCCCTTATTCCTATTTCAGGGGTCACGTTGATCCAGGGATTATTCTGATTGCCATTATGGAGTCGGGAAGGAATTTTTCCCCTGTGATGAGGCTACTGTCGTCTGCCTCACGAGGGTTTTTTGCCTTCCTCTGGATCAACACAGGTTGAATTTGATGGACACCTGTCATTTCAACCTTATAAACTAATAATTGGCCTAATACCCCCAAATAAATTAAAATTGTCCCTTTTCCCCAGCTAAATAGGTATGGCCGCCATTCCAATTAGAGGCTTGCCATGATGCAATTACAAAGCCTCTGTGTGGCCGGGACAGTAGAAAACCCCCACAAGTGACCCCATTCTGGAAACTACACCCCATAAGGAATCTAACAAGGGGTGCAGCAGGGATATGGTCCCCTGGTGACGGCCACATTTAGGACGTGAAAATGAAAAAAAAAATTATTTTCACACCACATATTCTACATATGTGCCTGTTACCAGTGGGGTCCATATGCTCACTGCACCCCTTGTTAGATTCCCTATGGGGTGTAGTTTCCATAATGGGGTCACTTGTGGGGGGTTTCTACTGTCCTGGCCGCACAGGAGCTTTGTAATTGCGACATGGCCTCCATCCTCCATTCCAGCCTCTAAATGGCGCTCTGTCCCTTTGGTGGCTTGCCCTGTGCCCATATGGCACATTATGTCCACATGTGGGGTATTTTCGTACTCAGGGGAAATTACCCTACACGTTTTGCATTTATTTTCTTTTTTAACCCCTTGTGGAAATGGAAAAAAATCAAGGCTAGACCAACATTTAGTGTAATTTTTTTAAAATTTTTACTCTAAATCATTGATCTTGTCTTGATTTTTTCATTTTCACAAGGGGTTAAATGATAAAAAAACACAAAATGTGTAGAGCAATTTCCCCTGAGTACGGAAATACCCCACATGTGGACATAAAGCGCCTTGCGGGTGCAGGGTAAGCCTCCAAAGGGAAGGAGCGCCATTTGGTTTTTTGAGGCTGGATTTGGCTGGAATGGATTTCGAGGGGCCATGTTGCATTTAAAAGGCCCCTGTGTTGTCAAGACAGTTGAAACACCCCACAAGTGACCCCATTATGGAAACTACACCCCTCAGGGAATGTAACAAGGGGTGTAGTGAGCATATGGACCCCACTGGTGACGGGCACAAATGTGGAACAAAGTGGCGTGAAAATTAAATATTACATTTTTTACACTATAATGTTGGTCTAGCCTTAAATTTATCATTTTCACAAGGGGTTAAAAGAGAAAAAAAATGCAAAATGTGTAGAGCAATTTCCCCCGAGTCCGTAAATACCCCACATGTGGACATAAAGCTCCATGTGGGTGCAGGGCAAGCCTCCGAAGGGAAGGAGCGCCATTTGGATTTTGGAGGTTGGATTTGGCTAGAATGGTTGATGAACGCCATGTCGCATTTACAGAGCCGTCGTACTGCCAAGACAGTGAAAAAAAACCCACAAGTGACCCCATTTTGGAAACTGCACCCCTCAAGGAATCTAACAAGGGGTGCAATGAGGATATGGACCCCTTGATGACGGGCACATTTGTGCTGTGAAAGTGAAAAAATTAAAATTTTCACTTTCACGTCACATTTTTCCACATTTGTGCCAGTCACCAGTGGGCTCCATATGCCTTGAGGGGTGTAGTTTCCAGAATGGGGTCACTTGTGGGGGGTTTCCAGTGTTTTGGCAGCACGAGGGCTCTGTAAATGCGACGTGGCCCTTGAAATCCATTCCAGTGAAATCCAGCTTCCAAAAGCCAATTGGCGCTCCTTCCCTTTGGACGCTCGTGCTGCGCCCGCTTGGCACTTTATGTCCACATGTGGGGTATTTCCGTACTCGGGAGAAACTGCGCTACATGTTTTGTGTTTTTTTTTTTCTTTTATCCCTTTGTGAAAATGAAAAATTGAAGGCTAGAATAACGTTTTAGTGTAAAAATTCTTTTGTCTTTTTTCACGCCATATTGTTCGGAAAATCTGTGAAGCACCTGTGGGGTATAGATGCTTACCGCACCCCTTGTTACATTCCTTGAGGGGTGTAGTTTTCTAAATGGTGTCCCTTCAGGGGTGTTTTTTAGGTTTTGGCACCCCAGAGCCTCTGCCAACCTGAAGTGGTACAGTCAGAAATGACCAAATATAACGGAGCCATTGAAATTCCCTGGGCGCTCCATTATATCTGAGGCTTGTGGTTGCATCAAATAGCGCAATAGGGCCACATATGGGGTATTTCTATAAACTGCAGAAATGGGGCAATAAATATTGGGGTGCATTTCTCTGGTAATAGGTTTTTAATTATGAAAAATATTGGATTACAATAAAATCTCTGCACAGAAAATTTAAATTTTCAAATTTCTTACACACTTAGCCTTTATTTCTGTGACTCCCCTAAAGGGTTAAAAAACTTTCTGGATGTGCTTTTGAAGAGTTTTGGGGGTGCAGTTTCTGAAATGGGGTGCTTTGTGGGGCTTTCTAACATACAGTCCCCTCAAATACACTTAAACCTGAACAGGTCCCTAAAAATATCTGATTTTGAAATTTTACAGAAAATTTGGAAATTTGCTGCTAATGTTTTACGCTTTCTATTGTCTAAAAAAAATGAAAGATAGTTTAATAAATGCCGCCAACATAAAGTAGACATGTTGCTAATGCTTTTTAATATATAATTTATGTGGTATAACCATTTTCTGTATGGAGTTGGAAAGTTGGAAAAATGCATTTTTTCACAATTTTTCAAGTTATTTTGTTTTTTTCACAAAGATTCGTTATAACTATTGACTTCAATTTACAAGAAATGTAAAGTACAATATGTCACAAGAGAAAACAATCTCAGAATCAGCTGGATAGGTAAAAACATGCCAAAGTTATTAATGAATAAAGTGACACAGGTCATATTCATAAAATTTGCTCCGGTCCTTAAGGCCATTTCAGGCCCGGTCCTTAAGGGGTTAACTACCATTCTTGAATGGAAGGAGAATGGGAGTTGGTAAAAATGGGCTTATTGCTACCTGTGTGCAGTCATGGTTCATTATGGTATACACTAATGGGCCCTGAAGTCTCCACATCCCTTTGCAGTTAAAAGATAGACATTAGGTGTGGTTGACCTTCTACACCATGGGTCTCCAATCTGTGGCCCTATAGCTGTTGCAAAACTACAATTCCCATCATGCCTGGACAGCCAAATCCAAAGCTTTAGCTGTCCAGGCATGACGGGAGGTGTGGTTCCGCAACAGCTGGAGGGCCGCAGTTTGGAGACCCATGTTCCACACTAAAGTAAAAGTGCTCCAGAGGTCACTTTGTTCTGGTGATGGGAAATTGGCATGTCCTGCATGTAATTGCTTCACTGTCTTGGTTATCTGAAACACCCATGTACCCACCCAGGTTGATAAGCTAATGTCCACACTGACACAAGTCAGATGATGTAAGAGACTTTTTGTACTGCAGATGAGGCCAGTTGTTTAACACGCTTTGGAAAATCACCCAGCATTTGATTTACAATAGGCTGGCAGGATATGATAATGCCAATGTGGCGGGTTTGACTTTAGTTAGCAATTTGCTGGCAAAAACAAGTTGGATGTTTTTAAGCTGGATCTGTGTTTTCTCATATTTATTGTTGTTCCTTTTAAACTTACTAGAGATTTATCATAAGCTTGACCATTTTTCCGACTGCTTTGCTGCAGCAACTATGAGCAATATCTGATTTTTGTTTAAAGGAGAAGTCCAGGATCAGACATTTTTTTTTCTCAAAAGAGCTGGGAAGGAGGTGGCTGATCATAACAAGATGCACCTACCTTCCCGGCTCCAGCACTGGGGTCTGCTGTCCTCCGCTCCGGTTCCTGGTCCCTGGCCACTTCCAGGTCTGAGTGGGAACCTGGGTTCTGACATGTCTGAGCCTGGACTTCTCCTTTAGCAATGAAATAAGTAACTGGGATCTGTGTCTGGGATCTAAATCATGCCTTTTGCTATCTGGTGTAAAATACTTCTCTTCTACCTCCCACAGTCAGCAGGGATTTCAGTGACACCATTGTGTATAAAGTAATGCACCCACAAATCTGAAATTAGAAGCAATGGAGGAAAATATTATATACTGAAATAGTTGTAGATGCTTGGAACAAACTTTCTGCAGATTTGGTTAGTAAATCCATAATAAGGCTAGATTCATACGTAACAAGTTTCCTTTCGATTTCATGCTGTGCCGTGGCAGCAAATCTTCTGTGATACTCGATACCATTAGTGTCTATAAGCCTGCATTCTCACATTGGATTTTAATTCCGCTGTGAGAATGTAGTAGCAGCTTTTTTAAGGGGTTACCCAGCCTTAGAAAAACATGGCCACTTTCTTCCAGAGACAGCACCACTCTTGTCTCTAGTTTGGATGGGGTTTTGAAACTCAGCTCCATTAAAGGGAATGGAGTTCATTTGCACACCACACCTGACTTAGAGAAAAGAGTGGTGCTGTCTCTGGAAGAAAGTGGCCAAGTTTTTCTAACGCTAGATAAAGGCCGTATTACACAAAGCGATTATCGGCTGTATTTGGCCAATTAACGACCATTACGGCAGATAATCGCTTTGTGTAATAAAAGGCAACGATCACCCAACATACATGATTTCGGCTGATCGCCGTCTTTCAAAGTGTTGAAAAACAAACGTTTAGTATAGCAAAATTCTGCTGCTGTTGCTCCATGTAATAGGATCTAAACATCATCCAGGGAGCCCACCGTGGCCCCCTTGCACTTACCTGTTCTCTGTTGGCGCGTGAGAAATAGTCCAACAGCGAGTCCGTGTGTGTAATAGTCCGACAGGGGAATAAGGAGCAGTGAGCGCTAACTTGACAGGTCGGCACTCGCTTGTTCCTCCTGATCATCCTAAGTAATAGGGCCTTAACCCTTTAAGGACATGGCCCATTTTCGTTTTTACGTTTTCGGTTTTTCCTCCTTGTGTTTAAAAGGTCATAGCACTTGCATTTTTCCACCTAGAAACCCACATGACCCCTTATTTTTTGCGTCACTAATTGTACTTTGCAATTACAGGCTGAATTTTTGCATAAAGTACACTGCGAAACCAGAAAAAAATTCGAAGTGTGGTGAAATTGAAAAAAAAAACGCATTTTTTTTATTTGGGGGAAATGTGTTTTTACGCCATTCACCCTGGGGTAAAACTGACTTGTTATGCATGTTCCTCAAGTCGTTACGATTAAAACGATATATAACATGTATAACTTATATTGTATCTGATGGCCTGTAAAAAATTCAAACCGTTGTTAACCAATATACGTTCCTTAAAATCGCTCCATTCCCAGGCTTATAGCGCTTTTATCCTTTGGTCTATGGGGCTGTGCGAGGTGTCATTTTTTGCGCCATGATTTGATCTTTCTATCGGTACCTTGATTGCCCATATACGTCTTTTTGATCGCTTTTTATTAAATTTTTCTGGATTTGATGCGACCAAAAATGCGCAATTTTGCACTTTGGCATTTTTTTGCGCTGACGCCGTTTACCGTACGAGATCAGGAATGTGATTAATTAATAGTTCGGGCGATTACGCACGCGGCGATAGCAAACATGTTTATTTATTTATTTATTTATTTGTTTACTTTTATTGAAAACCTGGGAAAAGGGGGGTGATTCAGACTTTTATTAGGGGAGGGGGCTTTTTACTATTAACAACACTTTTTTTTTTTTTTGTACACATATACTAGAAGCCCCCCTAGGGGACTTCTAGTATATACACTTGGATCTCTCATTGAGATCTCTGCAGCATAGATATGCTGCAGAGATCCATGAGATCGGCACTCGTTTGCTTTCGGCTGCTGCAGCCGAAAACGAACGAGTGGCGAGCCGAGGACGGCGCCATCTTGGACGCGTCCCCGGCCGGCATCAGTAACGGAGATCGCTCCTCCGGGACAAGGTCCCGGAGGAGCGATCTCCCCCACTAGACACCAGGGAAACGTTGCCTCCGGTAATCGGAGGCAGCTGTCAACTTTGACAGCTGCCTCCGATTAGCTAATTAGCGGGCACGGCGATCAGACCGTGCCCGCTAATAGCAGCGGTCCCGGGCTACTGGCGGCACCCGGGATCGCGGCACTTCAAAGCGGGGCCGCCGCGCGGCCCCGCTTTGAAGTGCAAGTGAGGACATAGGACGTACCGGTACGTCCTATGTCCTTAAGAGGTTAAAGGGGTAGTGCACCAAAAATTTTTTCTTTCATATCAACTGCTGCCATGAAGTGCCAGAGATTTGTAATTTACTTCTATTAAAAAATCTCAAGCCTTCCAGTACTTATCAGCTGCTGTGTGTCCAGCAGGAAGTGGTGTTTACTTTCCTGTCTGACACAGTGCTCTCTGTTGCCTCCTCTGTCCATGTCAGGAACTGCCCAGAGCTTCAGCAAATCCCCATAGAAAACCTCTCCTGCTCTCCAGACTGGAAATAATACCACTTCCTGCTGGGCATACAGCAGCTGATAAGTACTGGAAGGCTTGAGATTTTTTAATAGAAGTAAATTACAAATCTCTGGCACTTCATGGCAGCAGTTGATTTGAAAGAAAAAATTTTTTGGTGCACTACCCCTTTAACACCAAACACCAAATAACCATGCTTACCTGGCCCGGTCCTCTGGCCTGCTCCCGTCTGCTTCTCTAGGTCCTGACTCGCTGACAATCTGCTAACTCAATCACTGCGTTGTCCTGCCGCAGCCAGCGATTGTCTGAGTAGATGTGATATAAAGCAAGTCTGCATGTAAATTCATTATTTTTGCTGTAAAACAAAGCTGAACTTACCAGAAATGCAGGTCCAGTCTCCTGAAGGCAGAGTTTCTGACTTGTGCTGGTTTGAAAAAAACAGACTAAACACAAGAATTTTGGCCAGTACAGAAAGTCAGAGCTCAATGTGTCCATCAGTCACATGACTGCCTTCTATCTGTGAGCGCTCAGATGGCCTGGGATACACAGGACTTCCTGTTTTCTGACTCTTTGAGGAAAAAAAGTCAGGAAACAGAAAGTGCAGTTTTTTCCATGACAACTAAAAAAAAAAAGAATGTATATTGCAACCTTGCTTTATATCACATCTACTGTTGATTTAGATTTTGCAAGTTATAACGACAGTAAAACTTTGAGGCTATGGCCGACAAAGCATCAGATGAAGCCATGCAAAATGCATCCCAGCACCTTCAGTGTGATGAGGGCATCATGCTGTGTGTTTAATGCAGGGGCAGATTAAATGTACCCTGGGTCTCCACCCAACCTGGCCCCCTGTGTGGTGACTGCCTCGTCGGTGAGCAGGGCTAGACAGCCCAGTGGTAATCTGTTGTGACTCCAGTGCCGGTTTTATTTTTAGTTGGCTGGCTATACCTTTTTTCCCTGTGGACAGTAACCTGCCGGGCTGTTGCAGGGTCCCTTGGGCAACTACCACGGTGGTCCGGAGTGGAGTAGTGACCCACCCGGACTATTGGCACTGCCACTAACAGAAAGGGGAGATAACCCAAGGAAGTGATTACTGTGTCAGTGTTTAGCGAAGAAACACAGAGTCACGTTAGAATAAATATAATCTTCTTTACTGTGAAGATACTTGATACAGAAGAATACAGTGTTCTTTAGTCTCGATAAGTTACTTTCCACTTGATAAACCAGATCTGTACTGAGAGAAGAAGGAATGATTCAGCCGTGCTGACTAAGTTGATGAGAGGTAGGAAATAGGATCAGAAGAATAGAGAGGAGGCTGTCGAGAGAGTCCAAACCCAATGTAGTACTGCGCTCTGCCGGAACTTCAGAGGTAGAATAAGGAGAATACTTGAGAGTAGAAAGAATACGTGTGCCTGTGTTTTGACTCTTTCAGTCTTTGCACCACCTATTGCCCACCAGTGTCAGGTGACCCATCCTAGAGGGTGACACAAGCCTCAGACCTTGTTACCTGGGATGAGCAGAGTGGTCAGAGTTCTCTGATTACACCTGTGCTGCAAGATAGAGTGCATAGGCTTCTAGCAACTTTGCTCTATCCGGATGAGTTCCTTTACTTCTTTGTGGATACTGTCCTGCACTGTGTTCCTCTGGTCCACAGTGTGGGTTAGGATAATCCCTGACTTGTCCTCTCTAGTAGTGACTTAACACTGCATAGTGCGGAATAAGGTTGCTTGAAGAGAAACTGTGTCTAGATACATGTGCTCTGTTCTAAGTATAGACTGCACACTGAACTGGGGACCTGGCTGGAGTCAGGGCCCAACTTCACTATTGTAGGGAGCGTCCTATCTTGCATCCTTCCTCTACAGAATCTCAGGCAAAAGACTGCACACTTCCTCTACCCATGTGACTTAAGAGGTGAAGAGAGAGATGATAGGTGAGAAGAAGAAAGAACTTGGTGTACAGATCCATGTGACACATAAACAAAACAATAACCCTTTGGTTCCTAAAGCTGTGCAATATCTAGATATACTGTACATACTTGTAACAACGACATCTAGTGGAAAACCTTTGGTACTACTACATTACCACTTTTGCAAAGGGTGTAACCAATAGCAACACCTGTGGTGGGACACCACACCTGTGCTGCTGCCCAGAATAGCAGATGGCTCTCTGTGCTGCTGCCCCATATAGAAGATGGCCCCCTGTGATGATGTTATAACGACAGTGACACTTTAAGTCTGTAATTCCTGGCTGTACTTCTTGGTTGAGCAATTGCTTAGTATTAAAATTCCCAGAATGCATTGCTTTCCCCCTGCTCTCCATAACAGTACTCCCACTCTGCCTACTTGCTTCCCACAGCATTCACCCAAAGCTGCTACAGAATATCTAATTTCACTGCAGATTATTGCACATCAATGAGACTTTAGCACCTTCTACATTTATTCCCTGCTCTTTCTGTAGCATCAATTACCACAATGCAGCATGCTATAAGCTCATCTCACTCTCCCTAAATGTCCCAATAAAGATATATATGTATATGATGTTAAAATAGGCCGAAGTAGCTGCTCAGAGATGGTGACATCACTTGCAGAGTTGGAGACAAGCTCCAGCCAAACATCCTGTGTGTTGTCTATGGAGAGAGGAAGGAATTAGGAAGCTGAAGACAATACATATTCTGTAGTTCTTCTATTTTAAACTTCCTGTCAGGGGTAAAGTGTACAAAACCGCGCTGAAGCTAATACTATTAATGATGATAACTAGGGATGGTCCGAACTGAGTTCGGTTCGGGTTCGTACGAACCCGAACCCTCGGTAATGATTCCCGCTGTCTGCCCGCTCCGTGGAGCGGGCGGATCCAGCGGGAGGACCGCCTGGAAAACTGGGATACAGCCATAGCCATAGGCTGTATCCCAGTTTTCAGGGCGTTACTCCCGCTGGATCCGCCCGCTCCACGGAGCGGGCAGACAGCGGGAATCTGCTGCCGAGCGTTCGGGTTCATACGAACCCGAACCTCGGCAGGTTGGGACCATCCCTAATGATAACACATTATTAATAAGGGTGTATTTAGGATCTTTATTTAGATAAAAATTTCCTTTACATGAATGTAACCAAGTCAGGGATAAGTGTGTATCTATCCTAAGATAAAAAAAATAAAGGTGAAATAATATAAGGGCAGACTAGATAGACTATGTGGTCTTTTTCTGCTGTCATTCTTCTATGTTTCTATGACTTATGTGGATAAGAATCTTTGGGCAGTGCATATCGGTCTCTGTGGTACCATAAAAAAGCTGCAGAAAGTGGATGATATAGTTCAGCACTTGGCTAACAATCTTCAGTAAGCTTACATAAATATTGTTTTTATGATTTTGCCATTTTTAGAAGATAAGAAACAGTTGTAAGTAAGGATGACTATCCATCTTTGATAATGCCCACACATTGTGACTGTGCCAGTGTATGCATTCTGTACTTCATCAGCTATAAAAACACTCAGCATTTTTTACTATCCCTTCACTATTATATTTTTGGCCTAGTTTAGTCTAAAAAATGCAGCAATCCTGTTATTTAGTATACAATATTCAAAGCAGGCAACATGCTTAAAGTTTTCTGTAATAAATCTCAAGAATTCCACAAAGCTTGTGATTCATACAGTAACTTCTTATTGAAGCTTACTTTACTTTTATAGTGTTCTATGAAAGAAGCAAAAACAATGAAAAGCAATTAAGCAAAAATGCTTTCTATGTCACCTTTTTCTTTGTCGGCTCCAAATAATTGCTGGTTCACCTGTCCATATAATAGCAATACCAAAGGTTTTAGACTAGTAACATAGTTGGTAATACTAATAAAAGACATGTCCATTCACTTCTTCCTGTCAAGGCGGGTTTACATACAGACAGTGATCCTGCAATGTTTCCCTCACAGTAGCAAAGCGCCAGAGGGGAACATATCTTTAAACTGATCCCATTCATTTAAATGGGACAGTTTAAAGCATGCAGTGCTTTCATTGGGAGGCCAGATCGCCAGACGGTGGAACGTAGCTTGCAGCGTTTTGCTGTCAGGTCTGGATGGCCTTCATGGAAAAACTGATAGCATGCCTGATGACAGCTGATGCATTTTTGCCATCAGTTGTGGCATCGGTTGTCATCAAAAGAAGGATGCCGGACCACTAGATATATATTAACCTGCCTGTACCCTAGTCTATTTAGAGTATCTGGTATTTTTACAACAGGAAAAATGCTGCAAATTGTGGCATTCTTACACAAAATACAAAAAAACTTAATAGAAAGCAAGAGAGAACCACAAACACAGGTGTGAACACACACATTTATCTATACAGTGGTACCTTGGTTTAAGAGTAACTTGGATTAAGAGCGTTTTGGTTTAAGAGCTCACAGTTTTTCCAAATGTTGACTTGGTGTAAGAGCATTGCTTTGGTTTGGTTTAAGAGCTCCCTGTACTGAGTGGGAGCGTGAGTGGGGGAGGGGGTTGGTCTGCATAGCGGGGTCTACAGCACTGTACTCTGACCCAGGAAGTCTCCATCACCTTCCAAATCATAGCAGATCCACTTCAGGTAGCTGTGTTTTAAAACAACTTCCTTCACCCTGGTCAATTTATTTACCAAAAGTTACTCCTGTCGTTAGGGGAAATCTGTCTATAGCAACAGCCAAAGCAGAGCAGAATACAGGAAGTAGGGGCAGGACTTGAAGTGATGGATGCATTTTTAAATGTAGTTTTATATTCTTTTATGTTTCTTTTGTTTAATAATACTTTTGCAGTAAAGACAAAATCAAAATCAGTGAGAGAAATCTGACCTTTCCTTATAGTTAAAACTAATTGATTCATTCTTGTCTTGACATAGACGAGAATGTTTAGCGTGGCTGAGCGATCCTGTGCTCTTTATGGGAAGGGCAGGTTTAAGAGTTCTCTGGCTGCAGCTTATCTCTCCCAAAACAAAAGGGTCAGGCAGTGATTTTTTTTTATCATGCCAGACCCCTATCTTCACTGACCTCATCGGTCAGGTTGATCGGGGGGGGGGGCCCATATACCTTATACGGTGGGTATACAGGCCTGTATTTGGCATTCGTACTTTCCCAAGTACTTTGAGTCATGGGGCACCAAAATGACATCCCCAGGGGTGGGGAGGGCTAAGTGTTGGAATGTGTTCCCACGTTGTTTTTAAGTTAAACACGCAATGTGGGAACACAGCCTAACACTTGCCATACAAACAGGAGATTGGAGTTGCATCTTCCTCTGCACTGCAGCCTCCAGTGATAATGTGACCATCACTAGAGGCTGAGGTACAGATAAAGACACAGGTAGGAGCAGGGAAAGGTAAATGCTCTGTGCGTAGGGGCAGAAAACCCATAATTTTGACAGGTGTCCTGCTCCTCCACTTTAAGCAGTATCTTTATCGATTGCTGCTTACAGTCTGGCCCCAGGGCTTGTCTGCCTTATGTACCTGACTCTAGTTATATACAATAGCTAGACCATTATACAAATAAAGCACAATCTCCCTTTTTTCTCAACCCCATTCCTCATAGATTGTAAGCTCATGAGAGCAGGGCCCTCATTCCTCTTGTTTCAGCAATTAGTGTGTGATTCTTCAATGTCTGATTGACATGTATACCCTTATCAATGAAAAGTGCTGCGGAAGTTGCTGGTCCTATACATGGGCGTAACTAACACTGTAGCAGCCATAGCACCTGCTATGGGGCCCGACACATCAGGGGGCCCTGCAATACACTGGGCCCTCTGAGCTGTCATCATTTGCAGCACCCAATGGCCTCCTGGGCTCTGCAAATTGACTACACTTGACTGCTTAGTGGTCAGTTGGGGGTGGGGGCTCAATCAGAAGTTTGCTATAGGGTCCTGCTATTTCTAGTTACGCCCCTGGTCCTGTATAAATAAACATTATTATTATTATTATTATTACTTCTACTATTACATGTTAATATAGGAATCATTAGGAAGGGGGCAAAAATGAGCTGAATACTTTAACGACTATAAATAATCCATCCCCTTCTCCCCCTGGCAGCATATCGAACATTTATCACTATTTAGCTGCAAATATTTATCTACCTTGTCCTCTCGTACAAAGTCAACTCTTTTTTCTTTCTCCATTAACTCTATCCTCTTTCTACGTGTAACCACTGCTGATACTTTTTCTTCATCTCTGAGCAAAGCATGAATTACTGAGGTTAAGCGACCTTTCCTGAGAGAAAACAGGCATAGATAAGTAGCAATTAAGGGGAAGATTTAAAGTAGAACTGGCTCAGTTGCCCCTAGCAACCAATCAGATTCCACCTTTCATTTTTCAAAGAATCTTTGAAGAATGAAAAGTAGAATCTCATTGGTTCTTAGAGCCAGTTCTACTTTACACCCATAAAAATAAACTGTATCATTAATAACCTTTTCCCAGGTAAGAGAGGTTTGAGGCTTATGAAGTTCCACATGCCAGTTTGCCTCCCATATTTTTCACAGCATTCTATACTCAGCCACCGGTAATCAAATGTGGCACACTCGGGTTCAGTATGCTCATCTCTAATACTTGGTATTGCTGGATGTTAAATTGTCCTAAATTATCATATTCTTTATCCTGCAAGGCCAACAAAGTCCAAAATTTTAGATTTTTGGTCACATCCCATCGCAGAAAATGCAATAAAAAATAATCAAAACATCTCAAGAGGAAAAAAAACGTAACCAAAAAATCTGATTTCACAGGGTAGGCTAGGGGTTATTGGCAATTATTAAAAGTGTTGGTTTGGTTGTAAAATTAATAATAAATGTTCATCATATGCCATAAATTGTCTGTGCTTTCCTTGCCTTTCCAACATGTGGCCGTCGTGCATTGGATCATGTAAACAAAGTGTTCATACATAACTATATGTATGCATAATAGTATTTCCTACCAGTATGTGTGGTGTACCCCCGGAGATGTTGTAACGGAGGAGCGGCCTACATATACAATATAATATAGCGACATCTAGTGGCGAACTTTAGTACTACTTTTCATCACAACAACAGTACCATAAGTACTTTTGAGAAGACTTTTGAGAAGGGTGTATATATGTAACACCTGTGGTAGGACACCACATATGTACATGTACAACATCATGTACAACATCACATAAATGCTTCCGCCAGTATTTCCACCTTAATTGTTAACAAGGACCCCATCCACATGTAAAGGTAAGGGAAGCAAAGTTTACTATCACTTACATTCATTTTGCGGCACGGGGGTGACACGTCCTCTTTAATACTGAAACTAAGATTCTAGTGCAAACTTGACATAATATTGTAATTCCTAGGAGGTAAAAGATAAAACCAGAATTGACAGGCTACAATCTAAACATATATATATCCAACCCCAATCTATTCAGTTTTTTTACAACTGCCAATTACTTCAAGTTAATTTGCATTTATTCATAACATCCTAATGAGATGAGAACTGTAATAAGCTGCTGAGATGTGGAACAGAGGACAATCTTGGCAGTGTTCCCGGTAATATTCCATTGTAAATCTACAAAATACAGATCCCTGCCCTTGGTAGGTAGGAGAATGAAATGTCCCAATGTGCAAACAGCCTGTTTTATTTCAGTTAGTGGGACATGATCTGAACCGCTGTTTCCAGTATTCTACCCCAGACCATCTTCGGTCAAAAAGTTAATAAAAATAGCAGCTTCATAGTTTAAAAAAAATGTCTTTTTCAAGTCAATGTCAATCCAAATTGCTTGCAGTACTGTCAGATTACGAGTACTTCTCCGGTGGAAACACCTTTATCACACCATAAAAAGTGCAGGTGCTGTGTGCAGCAAATGGAAAGAAGCTGTAACTGAGGCACAGACAAGGCCCCATAAAGATTTATTATTGCCATGGGCCCATGTATGTCTATGGAAGCCTACTGGCTCAATTAAAAAAAAAACACGTCCATAATAGGACACAAGGCCTTAAAGCACTACTGTCACTAAAAAAAAACCTTGACATGGGAAATGATTTAATCAGTCTGGATCTTGGTGGTCAGACCCCCACCCATTACTAGTCATAGCCGGGATATAGCTTACAGCATGATCTGACTTGTTGCATGAGTTGGGCTCCCTAGAGATTTTATTGTTTGCTGGGGTATGCTGGGTCAAATTGTTTGTATCCACGACCATGCTTATGGAATAAACACATGTTGCATTCAGTCTGTGAGTGCCGCAGCAACTTCTTTGTCCTGATGGACTTCACTCCCCAGCCAGCTTCTCTACCCAGGTTCTATGGAGCCCAACTCCCTTGCCCAATCAATTCTCCCCTGAAGAACCATATATGTAGTGGGGTTGGGACTAGTTGGGGCAGATTCTAGCCACAGTGTATGAGAGAGAGTGTATTACAGAGAACCTGCTAAAGAGATTCACCAAGCCCTGTCCTGAGGCTAGGACCCATTTGCAGGACTTTATGCAAAAGATTATACTACTTCCTGCAAGCCTTATCTTCCTAGCCGTGTGCGGCTACTGCCTAAAGGTGGCAAGGCTCCGGTAAAGGGGATCAAGGGACAACCCTGCCTACACTGGGCAGATACTCTTCTTTCATTCTCAGGATCATTCCAGGTACAAGTCAGTAGTTAAGCTAAGTGCAATAAGGTGGGGCAAAAGGTGGCACCTACATCAGTAGATCTGTGTCACTCTGTGCCTATATGCAAAACAAGAGTCCGTGGAGCCTCAGTTACGAGTCTCAAAACACGGGATAGCCAGATATCTCTAGCCTGTTGCCAACGGGGTGCCTCCATCAGTGGAGACTCTTGATTGAGTACTTCATTGGAATTTTTTTCGCTGTTCTCCTTGAGTTCAGTGATTACTGTGTTTTGTTGGTTGATTTTTCATTGCCCCAACTAGCCAGAATCCTACCCCACACCGACGAGGGGCAAAAACCCCGAAATGGCTGTCTGTGGGTGGAAGCCTGCCTTTGCAAGCCCTTGTCATGATCGCAATACTCGCACCTTGAGGTAGACATTGACAAAAGGGGCCACCCTGTTGTTTCCCTGTCTATGTTCCAATACTCGCAACTGAGTGGGACTTAAGGGGTTATTTATCAGGGTGGTGTGGTGCTCTCCCCATCATGGAGGCACCCCGTTGGCAACAGGCTAGAGATATCTGGCTATCCCGTGTTTTGAGACTCGTAACTGAGGCTCCACGGACTCTTCTTTTGCATATTTAAATTTTTGGGGGCATCAGTGGAGACTCTTGATTGAGTACTTCATTGGAATTTTTTTCGCTGTTCTCCTTGAGTTCAGTGATTACTGTGTTTTGTTACTCTGTGCCTATAGACAACAATAAGTGGAAGTTCATACCCATGGGTGCAAATAACTCTTCTCTAGAGCCCCCACAGCTGAGAATCTAAGGAACAAGACAGGGTCCCACTACCCTGAGCCACCCATAAGCCTACTACTGTCTCCAAGTCACTACAACAAGGGTCAAGTCTATTTCAAGTAACTATTGCATTCAGAGACTGTGTCAAGTGTTGATCTCTATATTGCTGAGTCTGAAAAGTATCGTCTATTATATTCTCTTATATGCGAGTGTACCAGCTGTGATCTGTACTACAAGTACTACAAGTATTCATTGTCTGCTGAAGAATCCTAAACTGTGAACTGATACACCAAACGTGCGTTGTGGAGTTTGCTACAACTGGACATGGGTGAGTCATATTCATTAAGCTCTTAGTTGCTGGGTATATAGGGAGTTAGGAAGTCATACTTGACCCTTCTTTGGGGGAAGGCAGAACTTTTTTTTTTTTTTTTTTTTTTAAGTATTGTATTGCCCCCCAAAAGTTATACAAATTACCAATATACCCTTATTATGGGAAATACATATAAAGTGCTTTTTTCCCTGCACTTGCTACTGTATCAAGGCTTCACTTCCTGGATAAAATAGTGGTGATGTCACGACCCGACTCCTAGAGCTGTGCGGGATGTGGCTGCTGGAGAGGATGATAGCAGGGGGATGCTCAGTGTCCCTCCAGTGTCCTGTGTCCCTCAGTGTCCCCCCTGCCATCATCCTCTCCAGCAGCCACAGCCCGCACAGCTCTGGGAGTCGGGTCGTGACGTCACCATTTTATCCAGGAAGTGAAGCCTCGATGCAGTAGTAAGTGCAGGGAAAAAAGCTGTAATAAGTGTATATTGGTTATTTGTATAACTTTTAGGGGGCAATACAATACGTTAATTAAAATTTTCACTGGACTTCTCCTTTAACTCCTTCCCAATAGCACAAGTTCATACACTGCTGACTATATATAGTGAATGGCTGATTGAGCTGTGGTATTATGATGTTCCTACTTTGCCAAAATATCTGACTGTGAATCCTATAGCACCATGTTTTTATTGTTGTAAAATAATTGTTGTGTTATATTTAAGTAGAATATTTTATTGAAAAGCCTGTTTTTCTTTTTCATATACAATGCTAATGTGTATACACTAGAAGACCTAGATCCCGATCAATGCTTTTGGCATGTATGTGTGACATTTCAAAAGTTGTTTGAAATTACAGTGATAATTTAAAGTGTAATAACTATATGGCTTTTGTTAGGATCTATTTGAATCTAGAGTAATGTGTAAACAATAGAGGCTCCTGAATTGGTCTTGAGGGTGGACCACACAATAAGAGCTTGCTTGTATCATGTAGTGCAGTCTGCAGGTCTGTCTATGAGCATGACATGGAGAGTTGTCCCAGACAAGTGTTTTCTTTAGCATCTCTGGAGGTTGTTCTAGATGCCTTGTAATCTGTTTGGTGGGGGAAGAGAGACTTTCCATTCCTTGGGTTGAAACAGCCATTTGTCATCTTCAAAACAGGAGATACTTGGAACTAAATCCGGAGATTGTTGCTTTGCTATTATTTGAACTAGTTTTAAGGATATTATTTTCTGTAATGATACCAGGATAGGGTCATGGTAACATCTGTGGTTCTCTGCTACCAGTAACTTCTAGACAGGTATGGTCATACACTGAGGATCTGCTGGAGATGAGTTGCAGAAAATACATCAATAATTCAACGTATTTAAATCAGTCCCAGAAAAGCTGCAGCAGATCCACAGCAGGTGAACATACAAGGAAACTGGAATGAAATTTTCTGGCTATTTCTTTCAATCAACTAATTATTTTTTGAACACAACCTTGTATTTTATGGGTATGTTCACACATGTGCATTTGCTGTGGACCTGTGGTAGTTCTGCTGTGAACCAGTTTCAGAAAATGTGCAGTGATTCAGTCTCACTTTAATAACAGCACACACCATGCAATAAAATATAATGCAGCCTGATGGGGATGAGGCGCATGCTCCTGTAATAAGACACTCCAACTCTTTCTTTGCAATGAATCTGTGGCCTTCCAGTTACTCACTCCAGCCTCTTCAGTGTCCCATACTCTCCTGATAGTTCAGGTCTTGTCCCCAGCACACCATTGCACCAGTGAAGTATACATGGTAAAGAAGAGGAAAGTGGGTTTCCTGATTTAACAAAAAACTGACTAAGCAGCCTGGGGAGGTGGTGGCACTGAACTAGGAACATGTATTAAAGGGGTTGTCCAGGCAAAAACTTCTTCTTTTAAATCAACTGGTGTCAGAAAGAAAGACTTGAGATTTTTAAATAAAAGTAAAATACAAATCTATATAACTTTCTGACACCAGTTTATTTGAAATAATAAAAAAAAAATTCACTGGACAACCTCTTTAAGTATAACTTTTTATATATATTTTTTTTCAGATTCCTGCCCTCTGGCAATATTTTGTTAAATCTGTAAAACCCCTTACTGTACCCCATAGCAACAGAAACTGCAAAACACTGCGTGACTCCCCTAACTTTGGAATCCCCAGACAGCACCCCAAAGGGCATGTCAATGTGGTGGTCAAGGAAGGAATCTAACTGTAGCTCCGGTGCCGAATGGCACACAACTTACAAACATTTTTATAAATAGTAATAATGCTTGATCTTGTAAATTCACACAGTATAAGGTATAACATGAACAACTAAGCCCCTAGGACACTGGGAAGCACCTTACAGGGGTAGGACAGGGATTGACTGAGTATATCATGTGTGTCAAGATGTTAGAAGGAGGGGATGAGTTGTAAGGGCCCAGGCACTGTCAGAATGGGTTTAGCAGGGAATCAGGCATATGAGTATTCCTTTATTTTTAACATAAGGGGCCATGACTAATGCCATGTTTTCAAGTATTCAACCTTTACATGTTTTCACAATATTAAATCACATTGGATTTACAGGGGTTATTCAGCTGAGAAAAAATTGGAATCCCAATTGAAGGAAATGTGATTTTGTTCAGAGTAGTTGTAGTAGTAATTAGCAGTGGTTGTATGTGATTGGACATATTTTGGGGGTTTTAATTTATTTTTGTAGTCCACAGATAACCTGTTCAAAGGGGTACTCCATCTCCATATACACAGTATTTGTATAAAAGTCTCATAGATACAGGTACTACCTCTAGGACCTACTCCTATCCAACGGACAATTGCCCCCTGAGGGAATAGGTTTTGGGATGCAAAGACAGCCAAGTATGCTGGGGATCAGGGCAGGTGAGTATAGTAGTTTTTTATTGTTTTTATCCTAAACTAAGGGCATTTAACCATAACAAAATTCCCTACAGGAAACTCCCTCAAACTAGATACCCTAATAAATGTTATACACACAAGCCAAGTACAGAGGCTGGACGAGCTCTTTTGGTGCACAAGGCAGAAGTCTCAGAATGTCCCTTCTGAGTCCCTGAAATTCAATGTTTCATTTATTCACCACCTGACCCCCTTTACATTCACTATTATTTTTTAAGGATCATATGTGGGATTGTGTTACTTTTTGTAACCTTTAATGTAAAGTAGATGTATACTTTATGTGACCCTGGCTGCTACTACTCTTAAAAAAAAAACACTGAAATTAATAACTTGCAAACAAATGTTGTTAATATAATCATCATTTTTTATTTACATAGCACCAAGAACATTGCACATGCTGAACAGATCAGCATCACCAAGCTTAACATGAAACAACCACTGGATACAATGTGAGTAATGTGCACTCTAACATACAAAAGTTAAATAGCAAAAACTAACAGGAAGTTGATGGCTACTTTATTGCAAAACAGCGCCACTCCTGCCCCCAGGTCGTGTGTGGTATTGCAATTCAGCTACATTAACTTCAATGGAACCGAGTTGCAAAACCACAGCCAAACTGAGCACAAAACGGTGCTGTTTTTGGAAGAAAGCAGCCATGTTTTTCAAAGTCTGGACAATATTTTACTGAATTGTCAAACCAAATAGTACTGATACATTTTGAAAGCTATAGAGAATAATAATAATTTAAATTTATATAGCGCTTACAGATTCTGCAGCACTTTACAATTCTATGATGGTTTTATGGAATCCTCAAGCTCCTTCAGTAGCACACCTCTCCACACCACCGGGGAGGTGCACATTAGTGTTATGAAATATTGTGTGCAAGAGAAGAGCGCTATGACCACAGCAATGCATCCCTGAAGTGAACATGAACTGCTGATAGATCTTGAGGACCACATTTTGCCATCACCACTATAGAATGACTAAATGGGAATTGGACATTTTTCTGTTTCCTGGGGAATTTTTCTCTTTTTCATGATTTTGGTCAGGTCATTGTCCTACTGATCACTAGAACAAAAATGTATTCAAGAAGTGATTGAAAATCTACATGATTCAAGTATAGTTCCTAAAGGTACAGTACAGTAGTCTGAGGTGACCTGAGCTTTTCGTATTCAAAGGATTGAGTACTTCAGGCAACTTGCAATGAAATGTCTTAGTAGGAAATATAGAAACATTTACTACAAAGTGCTATACATCAGTATATATGTATATGTGTGTTGTGCCAAGAGATTAGTAACAACAAAATTGAACTAGTGTTGTATATATTATAACCTTGTTTTATTAATTTACAGTCTTCAATAATCCAGCTATCCTTACAATACCATGCCATCCAATCTATAATCTATAGCAATGTCTAGTGGCCAGTAGCCACATTTCAACAATATATAGAGTACTAGCAGTTAGTTGGGTGAATGTACTGGAAGATTCGTTCAACCTGAATCTAATAAATCAGCCTTCAGTTCATTCAGTCTTGTAAAAATTGTTCCAGTTTCCTGGAGAAGTCAGGAACAAGACTGCCTCATTCCAGACTTCTCCAAGGAATAGAAATACTTGGAACAACTTTTACAAGATCGACTCAACTCTACTACTAGAAGAGACTAATGCCATCTCTAGCTTCTATGTGGTAACTCTGTCCTTGCTTTGTTATTACTCTCAGCTTTTATCACCCTATGCTATAGACTGTCTAAAGTACAGGACCAGCTCTTTCTTTACTTCGAGGGTCAATGTCTAAGCTAAAGCCTATGATACCTTTTAGTTCACTGCACCTGAAAGGAAGACAACTCTATCCCTTTATGTACACCAGTCCATCTTTTCATGCCCCACCATAGCACCTGTACTTCCTTTCTCTAAAAGGAGCTTGTTAGGCAACAGGACCCAAAACATAAGACTACAGTCTCATAAGCAGAGATCCCATAGATTCCTGAGCTTATGCAGTCTCTTTAGTTCACCGCTAGGAAATCTGTGTTGTGTCTTCAGGTATTCCCTCATCTGCCCTTTCTTGAACAACTCCTCCTTCTGTAGTTTCTTCTTGGATGGTAAAGTGCACTTCAGAAGAAGAAGTTTCAGAGCTCAGGCTACTGTCCACAAGACTGTAGTCGGTGCAAAATCGGCTTGGTGTGAAGGTGTCGGGCAGGATAGTGAACAAGGTGCTTTGCTCAGGAGGCTTGGGTACAGACAGAGAAGACGTTCTTTTCCTGTTCTCGGTCCACAGCTTCTCCTCATCTTGATAGAGTAAAAGTAGTTTGGACTCTTTCTCCCTCTTTTTTGATCGCATGTAGACCAGCATGATGCCCGTCAGAAATATTCCATAGAAGGACATGACGATTAGAATGTAAAAATACTCATTGTTATCCTTCCCACTGTTTACTTGGCTTGGTGGTTCCTGATACGAGCCGATGTCATTGCTCGTCAAGGTCCCATTCGCCATTTCTTCCATCCTCAACATTGAAGCAGAATTGTAGTCTTTCAGCTCGATCTGTATATAATAAAACATTTTATTAACATTTATATAAAACAAAGCAACATTTAGATGCAGGACAGTTTAGGCATACACTTGTACACATTATATTCTGGAAAGATTTCCCTTTACTAATATAGGGTGGACAGAAAAGTTGCCCTCTACTCTTCTTGTATATCTAGAATGCTGGCTAACCAAAGACTGAATGGGTTTTCTACACACCCTAAACGGCCTATAAAGCTGAATTACAGGAATTACTGGCATTGGTATTATTGCTAATGTCCGTAGAATTTGTCACTTGGCAAATGTTAGCTACGGGGAGGACTGAACATTTACAGGTAATAAAATTATAATTTTAAGGAACATTATCTGAAGGCACTAAAAAAGCCAAAACATTTACAAAGCTGCATAAATTATTACCAGTAAGTCAAGCAGTGTTAATAGACTGCAAGCAGAACCCACTTTATGGGCACACCAAGATAGGATGTCATGTCATGCACATCCCTATTCTTTGTGGAATAAGTTGTTCTCATAGATGTTCGTGGAATTTTCCTTCATAGGAAGTGGTGAGTGTGGTTAGCAAGCAATTCACTTGTCACAGATATTCCCCAATGTCAGGGAGGCTAAGAGGCAGAGATGCTCTGATATGAATTTTCATGCAATGCAGTAAATATAACTAAACCATTATGATATTCTACTCAGAGACCAATCATTATACTAAATGTAAAGAGTGTGGTGCTATGCTGGAGCGTGCTTTATGTGGGATAGGTTGCATTGCAATGTCATCTCATAGTACAGTAGGTATACTAAATTGTAACATCAGAAATCCCAGTTCAAGAATTAGGCAAAACTTAAGGCCAACTTTTGTGGACGCCCTTAAGCCCCTTCCCTAGCAGTGTTATTACAGGGACAGAGGGAACTACGTGGTAAAGGCCTCTTAACAATGCTTATCCTTTCCCCATTCTTTATCCCAGGGATGGGGAACCTTTGACCCTCCAGCTGTTGCAAAACTACAACTTCTATCATGCCTGGAGAGCCAAAGCTTTAGCTATTCCAACCCCAGGCCCATTTACACTTTTCTTTCTTATGTCATTAGAACTATAGGAAGGATTTTTTTTACCACTACTATTATAATTTTTCTCTTCTCTGGAAACTTCTACATACTGCATTGCTATAGATCTAATAATACTATAATATTGGGTGAGTAGTGATACTTAAGGTTAGTTTCTCATTGTATACATCCCATTCACTGTTTTCTCCCTCAGATTGTGAACATGCTAGAGGAAGGATTTTCTTTTACAATTGGTATCTGCCTCATGCAGGGCTTTATCTGGATTAAGACAGTACGATGAAAGTTGTGACCTTTGTCATTTACGAACATTGTACTAATGTAAACCATCAGTAACACTGAACCCTTCTGCATTCTCTGTTCTACACTTAATAATGGTATTATGTTGCAGGCCTCATATGAGTACTATGTACTGTATAGGTATACTTTCCATAAGTGTAAAATTGCACTTGTCTAAAGAAAGTGTTACAGAATAACATGGTGCAATACGCATAAAGGTTGGAGAAAAAAAAATAACAAAATAGTAAATATGTCATATATATATATATATATATATATATATATATATCTCACTTGATTACATATTAAAATTCTACACATGCCTACCATACAATACTATACAGTACCTCTGTACATCTCTTCTTAAACAGTTTAAGAAAGTCTAGTGAGGCTACCATTAGGTAACATAATACTAAGTATACACAGCGAGAAATTGTGGGCTGCATGATATGGACTTACGTGGCAGAAGAACTTGAAAGGTAAAATCAATGAGACCTGCAATTCTTGTTCTTGATTTCTCTGGGAAGCTGAGATTGGTTTCTAGCTGATGTTCTGGTATCTGTCTGAGCTGCAGGGTCATATATAGCCAGCTGTGGACGTCTGCGTGACATGATGTAGAAAGGGGGAGGGTGGAGGCTTGTGTTTGAGGACATGCAGAACATCCCCTGAACTTGTGGCTGCCTCAAAGTGGAGAGGGGGGCAGGAGGGGGGAAGAACAGAAGATAGAGGAAAAGAACAAGAGACGTTTTGGTCTGATTTAAAATTAGCAAAGTAAATGAGGCCAAAAACGAATTATTATATGGGGTTATCCTCATATTTAAGGGTGCTGACAGTAATGACTTTAGCCATGGAACACTTTCAGATTGCATCATGGCTCACAAGTAAGGTGTAAACTAATCATGCATTCCATATTACCTCACTTTTCCCCTAAACTATCAAGTAGAAATAGAGAAAGTCTGACCAAAAAAAAAGTTGCTTAATGGTGTTGGTGAAATAAACTTAGAAATACTGTCGGCAATGCAGAGAAGCTGAAGAGCAACCTGCGGCGTGTATCTCCCCCTGGTGGGAATATCACTACACACTGCAGTTAGTAGAGTAATGCAGTATGTACAGTCTGCCTTTGGAATAATGAGTGAATATCTTTTAACCAGTGAAGTAGCTAAAGGCTCACAGTCCCTAGTGCAACTGTTCAGGTCACATCACCATTCCACCCCACATAGTTGCCAAGTCCTGGTTTTCAGGAGACCGTCCCAGCAAAATCATGTCCTGGGTACAGTGTCGGACTGGAGTGCTTGGGCCCACCAGGGGAAATCATTCTTGGGGCCCACCCTTCTGCCACCGCACTTATCTATGGTAACATTAATAAAGGTACATTAACACGACGTGATATGGGGCAGTGTAGGGCTGCAAATGATTGCTAATCAGCAGGGCAGGAATATATAGAGATGTGCAGCAATGATCTTAGCCGCACAAAAGATCAAATCAGCCGACTATGGGGCATTTGCTTGCATGTCAGCCAATCTCTGGCACTTTTACATGGGCCGATCATCGGCTGAATAGACTTCCTAGGAGCACTTGTTACCGATTATTGGCCAGTGTAATCGCGCTATAAGACAATTTTCTTTGCATGATAACACTGTTTGCTACCAATAACACCAGTATATAAAGAGCAAATATCCCCACACATATTACCGCTATACAGTAACTGACCAAATCCTGTATATCAAGACCGATATTACCAATAAACCAGTATACAGGAGGGAAATAGTATCACCATACATATTACCGCTATACTGTTACTGACCAAATCCTGTATACTGAGACCAATATTACCAGTACACAAGGGGGAAATATTACCGCCACACCACAACCATCACCACCATATTGTTACTGACCAAATCTGGTATACTAAGACCAATGAACACCGCACCAGATTACAAGTAACAAATAATACCCCCACATACTGACTAACACCGCCATTTACTGACTAACACCACCAAATACTGACTAACACCACCGCTGCTACTGAATAAAATCCTCTGAACAAAGATCAATATCCCCTCATACAGTCATATAGAGGTAGCCCCAGCTCTACACTATATACATTACGGTGCACATAGATTTAGTGACTCACAGGGGACGTCTTCTCTGATCGGAGTTCTTCCCTTTTCATCTACTTCTCCATCTGCCCTGGGCCCTTATGAGAACTTCTCCGAGCCACGAATCCACAGAATCTGACAGACAAACATATTAGGCTCCTCACTCTGTCACCATCCTCATCTCTCTACAAACTGCACATCTGTATTGGCCTCTTTACACCTTCTCTCAGTGGTTAGCCCTGACTATTGTGTGTGTGTGTGTGTGTGTTCATATATATATATATATATATATATATATATATTGTGCACACACCTTGTAGATGGCCCCTTGTTCAGTCCTCCATATAGATGGCCCTGTGTCCCTGTGTGCCTCTACTATAGTAGAGATCCCCGTCTGTGTAATCCCTTTATAGTAGATGACAACCTCTGTGCATTCCCTATTATCAGGGGTAGGGAACCTTGGCTCTCCAGCTGTTGCAAAACTACAACTCCCTTCATGCCTGCAACAACTGCAACAGCTGGAGATCCAAGGTTCCCTATTCCTGCCCTATAGTATATGGCCCCCTCTGTGTAGTCCCCTTATAGATGACCCCTCTGTGTAGTCCACTAAAGTAGATGCCCCCTATAGCCTATTGTATACACACCGCACCCAGTATAGTTAACCTTATAGATGCCCCCCATTGTTGTCCCCCTCTGTGTAGTGCCCTTTATAGATGCCTCCTCAGTGTTGTCCTCCTTATAAATTGCCCCCATCCAGTGTCCCTTATAGATGGCTCCCTGTGTTATCCCCCTTATAACTGGCCCGCTTGTGTTATCCATCCCCCCATATAGATAGCCCCCTTATGTTGTCCTGCCCCTGTATATAGCCCCTTATGTTGTCCTTCTCCTGTATATAGCCCCCTTATGTTGTCCTCCCCCTGTATATAGCCCCCCTTATGTTGTCCTTCCCTGTATACAGCCCCCCTTATGTTGTTCTCCCCCTGTATACAGCCCCCTTATATTGTCCTGCCCCTGTATACAGCCCCCCTTATGTTGTCCTCCCCCTGTACACAGCCCCTTACGTTGTCCTCCCCCTGTATACAGCCCCTTATGTTGTCCTCCCCTGTATATACCTCCCTTATGTTGTCCTGCCCCTGTATATAACCCCTTATGTTGTCCCCCCCTGTATACAGACCCCTTTATGTTGTCCTCCCCCTGTATACAGCCCCTTATGTTGTCCTCCCCCTGTATACATCCCCTTATGTTGTCCTCCCCCTGTATACAGCCCCTTATGTTGTCCTTCCCTGTATACAGCCCCCCTTATGTTGTCCTTCCCTGTATACAGCCCCCCTTATGTTTTCCTTCCCTGTATACAGCCCCCCTTATGTTGTCCTCCCCCTGTATACAGCCCCCCCTTATGTTGTCCTCCCCCTGTATACAGCCCCCCTTCTGTTGTCCTCCCCCTGTATATAGCCCCCCTTCTGTTGTCCTCCCCCTGTATACAGACCCCCTTCTGTTGTCCTCCCCCTGTATACAGCCCCCCTAATGTTGTCCTCCCCTGTATACAGACCCCCTTCTGTTGTCCTCCCCCTGTATACAGCCCCCCTTCTGTTGTCCTCCCCCTGTATACAGCCCCCCTTCTGTTGTCCTCCCCCTGTATACAGCCCCCCTTATGTTGTCCTCCCCCTGTATACAGCCCCCCTTTATGTTGTCCTCCCCCTGTATACAGACCCCCTTCTGTTGTCCTCCCCCTGTATACAGCCCCCCTTCTGTTGTCCTCCCCCTGTATACAGCCCCTTATGTTGTCCTCCCCCTGTATACAGCCCCCCTATGTTGTCCTCCCCTGTATACAGCCCCCCTTATGTTGTCCTCCCCCTGTATACAGCCCCCCTTCTGTTGTCCTCCCCCTGTATACAGCCCCCCTTCTGTTGTCCTCCCCCTGTATACAGCCCCCCTTATGTTGTCCTCCCCCTGTATACAGCCCCCCTTCTGTTGTCCTCCCCCTGTATACAGCCCCCCTTCTGTTGTCCTCCCCTGTATACAGCCCCCCTTATGTTGTCCTCCCCCTGTATACAGCCCCCCTTTATGTTGTCCTCCCCCTGTATACAGACCCCCTTCTGTTGTCCTCCCCCTGTATACAGCCCCCCTTCTGTTGTCCTCCCCCTGTATACAGCCCCCCTTATGTTGTCCTCCCCCTGTATACAGACCCCCTTCTGTTGTCCTCCCCCTGTATACAGCCCCCCTTCTGTTGTCCTCCCCCTGTATACAGCCCCCCTTCTGTTGTCCTCCCCCCTGTATACAGCCCCCCCTTATCTTGCCCCCTCTGATAAAAAATAAAAAAAAACCACAAGACAACTCACCTAACCACACGCTCCCCCGTCGGTCGCCGGTGTCCTCTTCTCTGACAGCAGCTCCGATGTGAAGTCCCGCCGGCGCCATCACTGACCTCAGTGTGCGCCGCGGTGGCTGGGACTTCCGGTATGCGCTGCATGAACCGGAAGTCCTAGCCGCCGCGGCGCACACTGAGGTCAGTGATGGCGCCGGCGGGACTTCGCAACGGAGCTTGCGTAACTCTTGTGATCGCAAGCAAATCTCTGCTTGCGGTCACAAGAGTGATTGACAGGGCGGGAAGCCGTAGGCTTCCCGCCCTGTCAATCACAACACTGCTTACATTTAACTGGAAGCGATTGTTGCGATCGCTTCCAGTTAAAAAGGGAGGCGCGGCCCCCGGCCCCCCTAGGAGCGGGGGGGCCCACTCCAGCTCGGGGCCCACCGGGGGTTTCCCCGGCCCCCCGGTGGCCCAGTCCGAGCCTGCCTGGGTATGTCCTGCATGCTGCTCTGAGGGTGACCCATGCCTGCCAAAGGTTCAATGTCATCCACAGCAGCCATGTTACCAGCTACAACTGTATCACTTTCTGCTGAGCTGTGTATCTAAGCTCATTAACTGTCATACCATCTGCTGAGCCACTGTATCTCATCCTATCATGTGATACTGTCTGTCTGCTCAACTGTGGGGGGAGCAAGCTTTAATAAACAGCATAAAGATGTGTCCGTTTAATTACTGGCATATTACCCTATTGAATGTGTTTGGGATATGTTAAAATGAGCTACAAGTGTGCACCCAGTGATGAAGCCGCTGCAGCATGCATGTGTGGTTAAGGATGCAAAAAGGGGTTTTGTCCAGGGCTAGCTTGGTGTAGTAGTGCACGACCTATGTCACATGGCAAAGTGGTGATGCTAGTGTCTCTTATGTACCACGCACTCCTTTTTCAACAAGTTATTTCATACAAAGTGCAGGTGAATGATTTCTGACACTAAGAGTCCTTGAATCAACTTTAGGTCATGTTCACATGGCATAAGACACCGGCCGTTCCATGTCAGAAAAGATCATCCCGGACGGTACTGCAGTATCTTCATCTGTGCGCGCCCGCTTCCGAATTCGCCATTGCACACAATAAAACCGCACGCTCCACTGTGCACTGACAGGTTCTCTGCGTCCGTTATTCAATGAATAGAGGCCACAGAAAACTGACATGTCAGTTTTTTGCAGTGCCGCTAGGGATCCTGGCAGGAGTGTATACTATGTGTATACACTCCGGACAGGATTCCATAGAAGGCATCACTACGTAAGTTCAGTAGTAATCACGGCCGTTGTTGCAACTCAGCAACAACGGCCGTAATTATTACGAAACTTACATAGTGTGAACATAGCCTTAAACTTATTTAGGCAAAATCCAATAAACATACAGTCTTGTATAGCACAAAGTAGATACAGTTTTTACACTTGAGAGTAAGGTGATTTGGTTACTTTCTTTTTAAGATCACTGGGAATCACAGGTTAACCGAAGAGGAATCACAGTCATTTTACTATAGTCTACTAAAAAGTGTCTTCATTATTTGGCCTGCTGTGGTTTAAGAAGAGAACAATGCCATGAGGCCCTTGACCAATTTTTCCAACCCTGGTCTCAAAAAAGGAAATCTTTAAATGAGGAAATCTTAAAATAATACAGCATTGCTTCTAGTAGGAGGGAAGATCTTACTTGACTAGACTTAGGACTTAGCAAAGTTTGAAAAACTTTCTAGAATTTATAGCTGAATGGATAGTATGACTAGCAGGAGCTGAGTCAGTAGACATACTGGACATACTGGCTCAGACATGCATACTGGCCAAGAGGTAGGCTCAAACTTTTTTGTAGTGGTTTAGGTCTACCCCTTTTATAGACTAGTGAATGCTATCATTGGTACCAGGACACTGAACATGGGTTGAGTCGAGAATGGAACTTTAAATCAGTTCTCTAATATACACAGAAGGAAGGAAATATAGACTGCCCAATAATGGTAATCACTGAACTAAAAGGGGCATTAAAAGCTGTACTGTAAACGTACTGTAGCTTCACTAAAGGGAATGTACATGAATCACTGTCATTCTGCACACTAATATATACTGTATATATAACACATATACATCACAGATAAGGATCACAGAATAATGTAATATTCAGTGTAACTTTATAATCTGTATGTTATAAGCAGACAATATAGTGGAAAATCAGATCATCAACTCTTATTGAGGGTTTATATTGTGCACATAGAAAAGTGCTTCATGTGGATAAAACGTATTTATTGCTTGGGGTAGGAGGTAAAGCATTCTATGCTTCTTGTCTAGCGATATATTCTGACCCCGATACATTTAGAGATGATGAAGTGAGTCCATCCCAGCTGTAGAAGTGACAGGTCTTCCTGTTGATCTCTTCTGGGGAACTCCTGACATGGTTTCATGAGAATTTTGTTAGTTGGGCTACCCTGCAGCTTAGTCCTGTAGTCCTGCAAGATTGATTTTAACTAGTTGAGCGACAGCAGCAACCCACAAGAGTCGCTTTATAGATTTGCAGTGTGGCCCTGGCCTTGATCCTAAAACAACAGAGGAATAATATAAGGTCTAGATGGACATGGTGCGCTTTTGCTGACGTCATTTTTCTATATTTCTAAGCCAAAGTATTAATTGAAGACTTCTCTACAAATGGAGGTACACCTTTCTGCAGCTATATCTACTCAGACATAAACCCAAGCTTTATGGCTTCCATCCAGTTCACACATTATGGTTGGACCCTATCCATCTGCTCAAGTGGAATGAATCAGCACATTTTGTATGTATTCAGTCACATTTATTAAATACATGTAAGTTTCTCACTGAACTGTCTCTGTCTACGCTTTCCTCTCCTCAGTTATCAGCATTGATCAGCTATGAGCTGGGGTAGACTTCTGGCATGAGATGTGTTAAATCCGCTGGGCAGCAGGAGGTCATACTTCTCCCGCAAACTGCTGCTCACTTTCAGAGCATTGCAATAGGCAGCCTAAAAGGGTAACAGTTCACAGTACCAGCAGTGCTCACATAGTCTCAGCACAGAACCTTCTACCTGATAAATGCGCACAGAAAAGGCTTCTCTGTGGTGGGGGATAATTTACAAAGTACACTACTATAGATGGCATGTGGAGTGGAAGAAGGGGTTACTGACGCACTGATTTTGTATATGTAAGTAGAAATGAAAGAAACTGTAACAGCATAGCAAGAAATAGGTCCTGCTAAGCTGCTGCTAAAGACAAACCTGCAGACCCAAAGGAGAGAGAGGGAGAGAGATCAGATAGAGGAGTCAATGCTCTGTACATACAGTAGTAGCACAGCAAAGAAGAGGTTACTAAGCAATAAAACTGACCTTCACATAAAAAGGAAGCCTTGATTTACCTTGCATGGGTCGTGCAGACCCTGTGGAGAACAGACATAGCTTGTAGGTACACAGTCTTCCTCTCCCACTCTCTCAAGACTTTAGAGCTGTTATTCTGGGGCAAGGGGTTATTTTTTGGTAACCAAAGTGAGTTACATAATTGTTAGGAATGACATAGATAAATAGACGCTGGTTAAAATTACAGTATTTATTCATATGATTAGGTAAGTAAATCCATTATCAGCAGAAAATCTGTTCTCTCATTGTGAGGAATAACAGAATGCAGGGGAATGTTACACACAAGCATAGATTATGGACCGGGGATATAATCCTTGGAGGACACCTCACACAGGCTATAGCTAGTTTGCAGAGGAAAATTATATGGGCTGTATATAGAGAAACTAGAGCTCACCCAGCAAACTGAAGAGAAGTTAAGCAAAATTTAATAAAGACCTGTAGAAAAAATGATTTGGCACCATATTACAAAGCATAATAAAATGCTTTTCTTAGGTTTCCATAGACTTTAAGTACTATAGAATTCTGTAAGAGGTTTTTATTTATTCAGTTCTTAATGTTTTATGTAAACTGAAGAAAATAGGGGGAAAGGCACATATGCCCATAAAGAAGTTAAAACTTTTCAGCTTTTGGCATATAGAGATATTTCTGTATACATCACTACCTGTAAATGAATAATTTGTAGATTTGACTTGCAAGGTGCTGTATATAATAATTAATGTAATTCCATGGGTGGATTTCACTGGCAGCTGGAATGTTGACATACTAACATTATAAATGATAAGTCCAGTTTGTTTAATTTTGCAGAATTTCCAGTGTTTTGGCGGTTCCTGAATCTGACGCTTTATGCTGGGGTATTATAGTCATGGAACAGACCCAGGCTCCTTCTTTATTTATATCTGGCTGCCTTGTGGCTATATCTTAAGGAACACAACCACTGTCATGGAAAATGTGAGCTGTTTTCAACACAAAAGAACAGATGAGTCCAGACAGCAGGCAGCAAGAACAATACACACCTCCTTATCGCAATTATTTTAAGGTGCCATATGACTGATCCTCCAAGTATACAGACGTCTTGTTGAATCACAAATATTTACTGTTTTATTATCCAGAAGGGAGCACGAGATATTGTTGCAGTACATTTACCAGGCTCATTTTGGTTCAGTGCGTCTCTTTGTATATTTGCAAAAGCTTAATTGTGCCATAAAAGAGGTTCTGCTGCACAATAAGAAACACTGCAAACAATATACTCAGTTATTTTACTGCAGTATTTTACAATATTACTGCAGTATTTTACTGTGATGATCTGAGGGTCTGCATAGGGTGGTATAGTGCAAGCTAGGTAGATGTTGCAGTGCCACACCGCCAGCTTTGGTTACTGGCCAGAGTGGTACGCTAACTCATCCCCAAAAACACATCAATCACACAGTTTTTGTGTAAAAGTATAAACTTTATTGAAAAGCCTATGGCTGTATCCGTTCTCCAGGACTCCCTAGCGTGGCATCCAACTTCTCCAGCCATCAGGAATAATGGGTTCTTTGATGATAATAATAACAATAATAATAATATAATTATATATCGCCAACATATCCCATGGCACTGTACAATTCTGGGGGCACCTACATAGATAAACTTGTAACCATTAATTCAAACATAATGATGAATAAGGACCCTGTCCCCAAGTGCTTACAGGGCTTACGGAGCATAGTTACGTCATAGCAGAGGCATAATACAGCATAGAAATAAAGTGCATATAGATGTAATGGAAAATGGATAGACATGTGGTTCACATCTAAAAGATTTTGGACAGTACATGAAGGGATGAGGAAAAACTCCTGTATATGCGGGTGCTAATAATGTGCCAAATGCCTTTAGAAGATCCCAACCAGATGTCATGTTTAGACTACTGTTTAGCCACTACAATTTTAGCATACTATGTGTTTTGTAGTTATAATGATGTATATTCTCCACCTTTACTATTCCTAGAACAGAATTATATGGAGAGAATGTCTATCCTTGGACAACATCGATTAATGTTGCTAGTTTTACACTGAGATGTATTCAAATAAGATACTAAAGGCCCTATTGCACCAAGCGATTATTGTCCGTATTGGTCGATAATCAATTGGTGTAATAGCTAGTGTTAAAAGGCCACGATCAGCCGACATGCACAATGTCATCTGATCGTTGTGTTTCAACATGTTGAAAGCAAGCAATGCTGATAGCAGCAGTCTGCTGGTTGTCGTTCCATGCAATAGGAGTGGCAGCAGCAGACCACTGCTCTCCTTTATGATATAAAGATCGCCTGGGCAGCCCCCCGCAGCTCCCTGCTGCCTACCCTGCTCGCTGTTGGTACATGTAATAGCGCCGGCAGTTAGCGGGAAATGAGGAGCCAGTTGCATGAGGGTGCAGCTTCATTGCCTCACCGTGCCTGAGCTACTATTGTGAGCTAAGCCCTGTATGTCACTCAAACTGCGGGAGGCAGGTATACGAGCCAGAGAGCCAGGTTTGTCCAAGCTCGAGTGTGCGGCATTTGATTACCAGTGGCTAAAGAAGTTGGATGCAGCCACCGGTAATCAAATGCAGAGCGTTCGGGTTCAGACAAACCCGCTTGAGATTGACTCATCTCTGTCGCAACATCTCCATTTGGTCTCCAAGCACTGTATACTGTATGTCATTTTTTTCTTAGCCTGTCACTACATCTTTCTGACGGAATGTTGCATGTGGCTGTTATACAGCACGCCTGGTCATGAATAGGATGGGGCCCAGAAAGGGAGAGGGGCCCGGTGTTCTAATGTTCAGCCTGTTTACTGTAGTGCAGGGTAAAGGGCTGAACATCAGAAGACACAGGACACGGAGCAGGATCTGCAAAGAGAGAGAAAAGGGTGAGGGACCTGATCAGATGACCCGCAGGTCCTCAACCGTAAGAGTATGAAGAATAGCCCAGCAGAGAGGAAGAGGGAGAAGACTGAGCTGTAAGTGCTGTGTCTGTGTCAGTCAGTGTCAGTAATGTGTGTTTGCGTATGTTAGTTATTTCAAGTGATTGTGCATAGTGTGTGGATGATGGGTGCATAGTGATTGGATGAGGGGCCCGCTTAGGCTCTGTCGCCTGAGGGACTGCAAAAACCTGGAGCCGGCCCTGACTGCAATACTTTACTGAGCCAGTCTAGTATGTCACCAACATGTTCCAGACCCATAAAAGCACCCTTAGTAAATACACTTGTCTGTTCCTCCCTGGGGTGTTGCTGCACAAAAAGATGAACTAGGTACAAACACTGAACAAAAGGACATAAACACTTGATAAATCTGCTAGGCCTGGGAACACTAGGTCAAAAAGTTGCAAAACAAGCTTGATATATGAACCCAATTTTTTTTCCTCAGGCCTAAAATAGGGATTACATTTTTACTATTGTGTTTTGAGTCACTGAGGAGAAAAGGTTTAGTATTGCAAACCTTTAGTATTGGTTTCAGTGTATAAGTGCTAAAGACATGGCTGACAAGATATTACTGGACAAAAAACAAATGAACTTTTCTGGAAATGTTTGTACAGTATTGTTGATCATGGTTTTGCAAGGCAAATACAGTATGTATGGTGGTGCTTGAAATCTTGTGAACTCTTTAAAATGTGTTTTTCTTGGCCTTTCCAATAATTTAAAGTTTACCTGTTGTTTCAACTTTTAAAATCGAAATCAACAGTAGATGTGATTTATATTCATTAGGGTTTTTTTTAGTTATCATGCTGTAAAACAAAACTATACTGAAATCCAGGTCCAGTTTTTGTCTTTAATGTTTTTATTTGTATAGTGCACACAGATTCCGCAGCACTTCACATCGTTTTTTTTTTTGGGGGGGGGGGGGGTTGCCAATTATTGCTCCCTGTCCCCAATAGGGCTCACAATCTAAATTCACCTATCTGTATGTCCTGAAGGCAGCTTTTAAGTCTTGTGCTGGTTGAAAAAAAGAGACTAAACACATGAAGTCCCAGCCAGTACAGAGAGTCACGGCTCAATGTGTCTGTCAATCACATGACTGCCTTCTCTGTGAGCACAGATGACCTGGGAAACACCGGACTTCCTTAGACGCATCGAAGAAAAAAAAGTCTAAAAACAGGAAGTGATGTGTTTTCCATGATAAAAAAATTAATGTAAATTGCAAAGATGCTTTATTTCACATCTACTGTTGATTCAGATTTTCCAAAGTTATAATGACAACTTTATGTTTATCCTTTCTGTGGTAAAGCGACTTGTGTGCAAGAGGGTATTCCACCCAAACATAACATTTGATATGTTGCTTCCCATTGTGAGACTAACAATTCCTTCCATACTTGTTATTATCGATTTATTCTCCTTCTCCCAGTTCTGAGCTACTGCTTTCTGCTGAAAACATAAAAATCTGTGTATGAGCTGTTCTCTCTGTCTCCCCCTCCCCGTCCCTTCTGAGACAGCTGATGCAAACAAGTCCCAACTTTGTTGCTTCTTTGTAATGCTGGGAGGGTTATTCTGAGGTCGAGTTGCTAATTAATGCTACGTTTACACGGAGCGATTATAGGGCGAATTTTCGCGATAACGATCGAATTCGAACGATAATCATACGCGTAAACGCGGAGAACGATCGAAGAATCGTTCATTTTGATCTTTTAACATGTTCATAAATCGTCGTTCGTAGTTCGCAAAAAATTTGCAGATCGTTCCGTGTAAACAGTCGTCGCGCGATAGTCCGGCCGCCCGCAGCCACACCCAGTCCCCCGCTCATCCGTAGCCCCCTGCACCGGCTCGATCGCCGCCGCCGCCGCTCTGATCGCCAGCCCCGCCCCCCGATCGCCCCCCCCCCGCCGCCGCTCCGATCGCCACCCCCGCCACTCCGATCGGAGCGGCGGGGGTGGCGATCGGAGCGGCGGGGGTGGTGATCGGAGAGGCGGGGGTGGTGATCGGAGTGGCGATCGGGGTGGTGCAGGGGGCTGCGTTTGAGCGGGGGGGGGGGCGGGCTTAGGGCGGGCCGGGCTGCGGACACTCGATTGCAAAACGATTTTTCCGTACGATATATCATTATATTATCGTTATTTAAATCTAATCTGCTGCGTATTTGTTGTGTATTTGCTGCGTATACGGTGTGTGGGTGTGTGGGTTCACACTGCGTATGAGTCCGGCCGTAGTGCGAACCACGAATATACGCACGTAGTTTTGAGGTTGATGCGTTCGCTTGAAAGTATACGATATACGCCTGCACAATGCATACTACGTATGAGCTTACGGCCGGATCGTATGCGGCGCCGTGAAAAATGAACACGACCATTGTTTGAGGACGGAAATGTTCTAACTCACGGCCGTGGATTTCAGTGCGGTCCAGTATGAAGTACTTATTTCAGCCAAATTGAACTTGATTTTTTTTTCCAAAAGGTTCTGTGAGTTTTATTGGGCTGGGCGAAGATTACCAAGTAAATGACCTGCCTCAGATCGCTTCGAAACAAGCTAGGGAAGCATAACTGTACTACGGGCGTATGTTCGCGGTTCGTACGCATCCGGCCGCATGTCGATTTTTCCCACCCCCGTAGTTTCAGCCGCACATGTACGGCGGTGTACGAAATGCGGCCGGACTCATACGCAGTGTGAACATAGCCTTAATGTAG
Organism: Dendropsophus ebraccatus; assembly: GCF_027789765.1. Classification (NCBI taxonomy): domain Eukaryota; kingdom Metazoa; phylum Chordata; class Amphibia; order Anura; family Hylidae; genus Dendropsophus; species Dendropsophus ebraccatus. The sequence goes on from NC_091459.1 coordinate 88,413,146, forward strand.
TTTTCTTGTTGCATGACTCTGTTCTCTTGAGATTTAGCTCGTGAACAGATGTCCTGACATTTTCCTTTAGAATTTGATCGCATAATTCAGAATTTATTGTTAAATCAATGATTGCAAGGCACACTGGCCCAGATGAAACTAAATAGGACCACACGTGACACTACCTCCACCTTTCACAGGTGGTATGAGTTGTTTTTTTTTTCAAACATCTCTGAACATCTCACTTAAAGCAAAACCCCCCATTTTGGTCGTATCCAACTACAAAACATTGGCTTGTCCAGGTGATCTTTAGCAAACTGCAATGTTATTTTTGGAGAGCATTGGATTTCTCTTCCATGAACAGCAATGTTGTTCAGTGTCTTCCTGATGTCTTCTCATTACTTGTCTAGAGGCCATCTTGGGTTCCATTTGACACCTCAAGGAAGGTTATACGGCTCGCTCTTGGTGTGATCTTTCTTGGCTGATCACTCCTGGTCTTCAAAAACATGTGTTGTGAAAAGGCGCTGATAGGTCCCTATACTTTAACGTTGTTCTTACACAGTGCAGTTTTATTTCAGTTTTGGCCTTTTTAAAAAACATTTTTCAAAGCCAAAACAAGTTGCTGCCATTGTTTCCCAGTGTTTACTGGTGCCTTTCTGTACGTGATTTCCATCTGTGCTTGTAGCTTATAAAGGAAAGTATATATTGCCAGTCTGGTCTGGTCTGGCACCTTGGTTGGCATCCCATTGACTGAACACACCTATTAGAGTCTCTATATAAGAGATTGAGCCAAGTAATGTAATAGTTCACTGTTACTGCTGGGTAGTTAGAGAGACCTATGGGAGGGGGGGGGGGGGCTCTAAGATGCCCCTTAAGGATGCAGGGGGCCAATGTAGAGTTCTTGCTCAGGGACCCTCTGCTGCACGTGTCCACCACTATGTCACTTCTAGGAAATCTGATGTTAATAGAAACCACAAAATTACATTCTAGGAAAATACATATAATTACTATCTTGAACTTCTATCCTTTTTTACTGTTTTCTGCACATCTATTTATACTCTTCCCTAATGTTCTAGTCAATGTTTCTCAGGACCAGTCATGGTCTTGTAATAAAAGGTACACTGGGGGGGAACTCTGGAGATACATTGTAATGTAATGTTCTTCCTTTGGCAGATTTTAAAAGAGAAGAGAAGAACAATTCTCTCTAGAAGGGAACTATTTGTTCTTTCTCGTGGTTGTCATGGAAAAGAACTGAATCGAGAAGCGATTACCGACAAAAAGAAAGTTGAATTTTACATGCCTGATCAATTTTTAGTTCTATATTACATTCTACTAAAGATAAAATTGCTATATTTCAATAAGCTATTGCAGATTCACAACTATATATGGAAATTCCCATATTTTGATTGAACATGTGTTACATTTTAAGGGACATTTTTTTGGCAGGAAATGTATTATTAGCAGAACACTAAATGAACAGTGCGAACAGCGCTCCACTCTGGAAATGTTTGAGTGCTGTATGATGAAATTGGTAAAAAAAAATTGCAACTGTATTTATGTTTTCCAGGCAGACTCAGGGCTGCATCCAACTTCTTCAGCCACTGGTAATTAAATGCCGCACACTCAGATTCGGACGAACTCAAGCATGCTCGAGGATTGCTCATCTCTAGTGCAAAGATGTTGCATTTAAAAACAACACAAGCCACACCCTCTTTTGAGGACGACATGTCAGCAGACACAGAGGAAAAAGTATCTAAAACACATAACAAATGTGGTTCAGATTATGTCTGCCAGTTTTGTTTTTTCTACTACAAATTGTGCTTGAATTTAGGCACAATTTGTAATAGTACCTCTGCCCCAAAGTGTTGCTGTAGTTTACATTCACCTTAATGCGTACCTGTCTTTTCAGGTGACATTTCAGGGTAAGCTGCCATGTGTGTACATGAGGAGCAGCTCTATATCTGGCCATCATATATCTTTTCTGGATGTCTGAGCTAGCTACTGGACAGTGCTCTCTGCAGCAGAGCACTGTTTTCTCTGTCAGCAGAGCACAGTGTCAGACTGAAAAGAAAACAACATTTCATGCAGGACATACAGCAGCTGATAAGTATGGGAAGACTTGAGATTTTTAAATGAATTCTTTCGATTTAAAAAAAAAAAAGTTTTTTTGCAGGATAACCCCTTTAACAGGGAAGAGGGAAGATGTCTTATAACAGGGTAAGAAAAAATTTTTTGTCTGTAAGATATATTACAGAGTTTCCTACATTTGTTTCACATTTTATCTATTTTCCCTTTTTGACAGACAATAGCCCAGAATAGCCCTGGGCAGTTTTCTCCCCTGTCTGGCAGTAATGCCTCTTAAATAGGTGGAAGTACATGAGATGCATGTTTAGGGACCCAGGAGCTGTGGCTGTTAGTGTGATCACACATGGCTAAGCACAAAATTGATACCATTTACTAGGATACATAGGAAACTTGTGTGGAGATTAAAGGGGCTTACACTGTGCTTTAAAGAGGACCTGTCACACCCCCCCCCCCTGCCGGGGTGACAGGCTCCCGACCCCCAGTTAGATCCCCTTATACGTACCTCATCCCATCGAATCCCGCTGCCCGAGCCGGTCCCGGGACGGAGATATCCCGGTCAGAAGCCGGCGCGCGCACTCTGGAGAGAGGTCCGGCGTCCATAAAGAATGAATGGAGCCGGACTTATCTCTACAGCGTGCGCACAGCTCCATTCATTCTCTATGGATGCCGGACCTCTCTCCAGAGCGCGCACGCCGGCTTCTGACCGGGATATCTCCGTCCCGGGACCGGCTCCGGCAGCGGGACTCAGCGGGATCAGGTACGTATAAGGGGATCTAACTGGGGGTAGGGAGCCTGTCACCCCGGCACGGGGGGTGACAGGTCTCCTTTAAGTACTAGACATTGAGATCATCCATAATGTCCACTAATGGTAGTGCTGATGCCATTATGCTATCATTGCAAAACTTAGTCCCAGTTTCAGACTGGGGTACCTTGGGCCCACCAGGGAATTTAATTCTAGGGGCCCACCCTACATATACCAAATATAACCAAACCTTTACACAGCGCTGTGTATGTGACCAGCAATGCTGTCTCACTGCTGGTAACTTGTCAGTCACTCTATGCAAACAGTATAGGGTGCCACATAAGTATCTTGAAAGGAGAAGTCCTATTAAAGGGGAACTCCAGGTAGAGGTTAAAAAAATTAAACTTCTGCAGAAGCATAAAGCATTACTTACCTATCTATTCCATTTTTGTAACTACCAAAAACCCATTTGTTTTGGGGGGTTTTGTTCTGTTTTGTGTTTCTGCACTTCCTGGTTTATCAGTTTGTACACAGTACTACAGGTTCCAGAATGCAGTGCTTTCCCTCAGCTGTTCATCACAGTCCTCCACCTTGCACATTCCCCGCCCAAAGCTGCTGCAAAACATCTAGGCTGTGTTCACACATTGCAGTTTCATTGTGTTACTAAATTATTTGCAGTAATTTATGATTTTATTGTGGTCCCACACAGCACGCTGTATTCTCTACCTGTAACACTACATAGCACGCTGTATTCTCTACCTGTAACACCACACAGCTCGCTGTATTCTCTACCTGTAACACCACACAGCACGCTGTATTCTCTGCCTGTAACACCACACAGCACGCTGTATTCTCTGCCTGTAACACCACACAGCACATTGTTTTCTCTACCTGTAACACCACTTAGCAAGCTGTATTCTCTACCTGTAACACCACTTAGCACGCTGTATTCTCTACCTGTAACACCACACAGCACGCTGTATTCTCTGCCTGTAACACCACACAGCACGCTGTATTCTCTGCCTGTAACACCACACAGCACATTGTTTTCTCTACCTGTAACACCACTTAGCACGCTGTATTCTCTACCTGTAACACCACACAGCACACTGTATTCTCCACCTGTAACACCACACAGCACGCTGTATTCTCTACCTGTAACACTACACAGCACGCTGTATTCTCTACCTGTAACACCACACAGCACACTGTATTCTCTACCTGTAACACCACACAGCACATTGTTTTCTCTACCTGTAACACCACTTAGCACGCTGTATTCTCTACCTGTAACACCACACAGCACGCTGTATTCTCTACCTGTAACACCACACAGCACACTGTATTCTCTACCTGTAACACCACACAGCACGCTGTATTCTCTACCTGTAACACTACATAGTACGCTGTATTCTCTACCTGTACCACCACACAGCACACTGTATTATCCACCTGTAACACCACACAGCACGCTGTATTCTCTACCTGTAACACTACACAGCATGCTGTATTCTCTACCTGTAACACCACACAGCACACTGTATTCTCCACCTGTAACACCACACAGCACACTGTATTCTCTACCTGTAACACCACACAGCACGCTGTATTCTCTACCTGTAACACCACACAGCACGCTGTATTCTCTACCTGTAACACCACACAGCACGCTGTATTCTCTACCTGTAACACCACACAGCACACTGTATTCTCTACCTGTAACACCACACAGCACGCTGTATTCTCTACCTGTAACACTACATAGTACGCTGTATTCTCTACCTGTACCACCACACAGCACACTGTATTCTCCACCTGTAACACCACACAGCACGCTGTATTCTCTACCTGTAACACTACACAGCATGCTGTATTCTCTACCTGTAACACCACACAGCACGCTTGTATTCTGTAGCTGTAACACCACACAGCACACTGTATTCTCTACCTGTAACACCACACAGCGCGCTGTATTCCCTACCTGTAACATCACACAGCACGCTGTATTCTCTACCTGTAACACCACACAGCACACTGTATTCTCTACCTGTAACACCACACAGCACACTGTATTCTCTACCTGTAACACCACACAGCACACTGTATTCTCTACCTGTAACGCCACACAGCACTGTATTCTCTACCTGTAACACCACACAGCACACTGTATTCTCTACCTGTAACACCACACAGCACCGTGTATTCTCTACCTGTAGGACCACACAGCACGCTGTATTCTCTACCTGTAACGCCACACAGCACTGTATTCTCTACCTGTAACACCACACAGCACACTGTATTCTCTACCTGTAACACCACACAGCACTCTGTATTCTCTACCTGTAACACCACACAGCACGCTGTATTCTCTACCTGTAACACCACACAGCACTCTGTATTCTCTACCTGTAACACCACACAGCACGCTGTATTCTCTGCCTGTAACATCACACAGCACACTGTATTCTCTACCTGTAACACCACACAGCACGCTGTATTCTCTACCTGTAACGCCACACAGCACGCTATATTCTCTACCTGTAACACCACACAGCACGCTGTATTCTCTACCTGTAATGCTGATATTGGAATAAAGTAAAGAACTTTTTGAATATTTTTTTCTTTTCATTTCCACGCACATATTATGATCAAGCATCTTTTATCTTTGAAGTTGAGTCCCACAATAAGGCTCTGATCCTCTGTGCCATTTAGCATCATTTACATGTGTTACTGCATCATTTTTGTGAATACGCTAAAGTACTGCAATGACACTCCAACATGTTTGAACACAGCCCTAATTTCACTGCACACTTCTGCACAATTAGAGAAATCAGTGCTGCACCTGCTTCTGGCCGGTCAGAGATGGTGAATCACTCAGGGGATTGGGGGATCCAGCCAAGCCTCCTGTGACATCACGCCCTGCCCCCTGTCTGCATCATCAGCCTGATCTCAGCAAACACACACAATGTGAGACAGAGGCATGGAAGATTTGTCTCCTAAGGGGGGAGAGCAGAAGGAGCAGGAGACAATGTGGATTTTCACAGGGGCAATTTTTTTTCACTTCCTGGATTTCTATCAGATACCAGTGTGGCAGAACCATACAGATACGGTAATACATTGTATAGACACATATATTTAACTTTTAATGTATTTTTAATAGAAAACAAGTTTTTCTTATCCGGAGTTCCCCTTTAAACTGACAAATCTCAGGCAGGCAAGAACATAATAACGAAGGTATACTTACCTGTAGCCGTGCCCTCGTACTTTTTTGTTTACTGTGCATGATCAGAAATGTGATCGTATAATAGTTTGGAAGAATATGCAAGCGACGATACCAAATATGTTTATTTATTTATTTGTAAAAGAGGGGTGATTTAAAAAAAGCAAGAATGTGAGGTATTTCAGTATGAATTTTGGGAGTCTATGTAGAACAGATGGTATAAAGTGGCCTCCATCATAACTATATGGGAAGGTATGGAGGTCATGGAGCAAAAAGAATAAAAACGTGGTGCATGGTGCATTTGCATTTTTACAATGTCTAGTCCACAAGTTTCCACTGTCAAGCTAATTGACTTTTTTATTTAATTTAAAGAGGTACTCTGGCAAAAACTTTTTTCTTCTCAAACCAACTGGTGTCTGGAAGTTATATAGATTTGTAAATTACTTCTATTTAAAAGTCTTCCAGTACTTATCAGCTGCTGTATGTCCTGCAGGAAGTGCTGTGTTCTTTCCAGGCTGACACAGTACACAGTCTCTGCTACCACCTCTGTCCATGACAGGAACTCTCCAGAGCAGTAGCAAATCCCCAGAGAAAACTTCTTCTACTCTGGACAGTTTGTGTCATGAACAGAGGTGGCATCAGAGAACACTGAGTCAGACTGGAGAGAATACACCACTTCCTGCAGGACATACAGCAGCTGATAAGTACTGTTTTTTAAATAAACGTTAAATACAAATCTTTATACACCAGTTGATTTGAAAGAAAAAAAGTACCAATAATTCTACTGAATTCACTTCAAATGTGAACTAAGATTAAGACTGTTGCACATCTTCCTGCTTTTTGGTGTTTTTTCTGGCACTTTTTCTGCCATGTTCTCATTTTAGTGTAAAGTACTATTAGCATTTTATCCCCTGCCCTGTGGGGCTTTTTGGGTACAAATCATGTGATTCTTTATCATGTGATTCCAGGTTTTATGTTGAAGAACTGGGGAAAAAACACTAATTTCCATATAGACATGACAATATTCCCCCCTATAGAAGCTTGTGGCAAAACACAAAAAAACACCATAGCAGAAAAATGTCCTATGGGTGTTGTGTTTCGATTTTCCCCACTGACTAACATCTGGTCTCTGCGTTTTTGAACCCCCAAAATGCCATATGACATATTTCTGAAAAACGCCTAGTCTGAGTCCAGCCATATAGTATATGAGAACATACCCCTCTCCTAGTTATTCACAGGATAAGGGATAACAAGACCTATAGAGAATTAATGGAGCACTGTCCCCACTGTTTATTTGAGGGGGATATGTTTCCCACATTCTCATAACCACTGGGCCCTCAACCAATCAGCTTGATATCCCCTACCCTGTGGATTTTGCAGGGGGGGGGGGGAGCGACCTAGCCCACACCTGCATGTATGGGTGTGGGGGCACAATACTCTGCCTTGCCCCTGATCCTGCCAACACACATAAGAGCCACTGGGTTATGTATATATGGTGTATATTTATGGTGGTGTCCGTGTTGCTATGATTGGTGTGACCCTGTCACTTGATAAAACCTTTTGCCAAGCCTTGTAGATGTGGGTATAAACCTTGTGATGCATGTTTTTTCTTCAAGATTTGAGTGTTCCTTTAATCCAGGGATATGCACATACAAGCAGGAGTTCCACCAGCCATCGCTCCATCCTACTTTTGCGCATTGTGCAGGTGATAGATCTGTGTAGCAGGCAGATGTCCAGCTTTATGACTCTTCAATATGTGATGGACCCCCAACTCCCCCAAGTTAAACTAAAGAACGCAAAATAAAGACACAACACATTGTAATCAGGTGTCAAAGGGTCCCAATTTTATTTAAAAATACATGACACTGAAAATGGCAGACCCCTGACTCACGAAGAGTCACCCTCCAGCACTCAGGCGAGGAAAAAACCCCTGTGGGGGAAACCTCGAGGGAGCCATGGCTGGAGAGCTGCCCCTCCCCTGGGCTTAGAGGGTAATACCATACTATAGGTATAATAAACTGGATGTGAGAGAGATGAGGCTGCAATATCTGTCACCTTATTGATGGCTAGGCGGCTGTATCTCTTCTCCTTCACAGATCCAGGTCCCCTGCTAGAACCTCCAAATTTCATCAAGGGTAGGGGGCAGTAAATTAGTCAAGCTCAAGGTCCTCTGGCGCATCCAAGATGGCACTGATCAGGGCGCGGTGCATTGCTTTATGGAACCTTCTTTATGACATAAGCGCTTGTCATTACAGTGCACGGTTGCCATGGTTACTGCAGGTAAACACATCTGAAGCATTAACCCATTAATGACTGGCGATGTGCTTTACTGCAGAGGTCACTAAACACACTTGTGACCAAGCAAACCGCCTATGGTTAGGCCACATTAAGAACACTAAAGAACATGGTTTGATGTGGCCCATAGCAACCAATCACAGCTCAGCTTTCGTTTCTCAAATTACTCTGGTAAAATAAAAGCTGAACTGTGATTGGTTGCCATGCACAATTTAGACAGTCTAATCTGCCCATAGCAACCAATCAAAGCTCAGCTTCAATTTTTTAACAGCTTGTTAATATATGAAAGGTGATCTGTGATTGGTTGCTATAGGTGAATCAGATTGTGTTTGTCTCTGGCAGGTTGATAAAGGTGCTCCATTGCTGTAAAATCTTATGATGATGATGATGATGATGATGATGATGATGATGATGATTGATGATGACTGAAAACACATGACATCAAGCTTCCCCATAATGCTTTGCAGTCAGCCCTTCCTCCATACCTCCCAACTTTTTGGAGGGACACTTGTGGTTCACAGACATTTCTATACACAGTTTAGAAAACCACTGGTATACAGTTATATACGGCGGATTTGTTAACATGAATGAGACAGCTGACAATCTGATTTCTTTGTATGTGGAAAGGGCAGCCAAAGAGTATTACCACATTTCCCAGGCTGTCATAGGAAATCGGTGATCACCCGATTAGTTGATCAATGGAGAAATTGCACTGACTGTACAAAAGGGGCTGTCAAGTTGTTTAACCCCTTAAGGTCAAAGCCAATTTTCGTTTTTGCGCTTTTGCTATTTCCATTTTATGTTTAAAAGTCCATAGCGCTTGCATTTTTTCACCGAGAGACTTATATGAACGCTTATTTTTTGCGAAACCAATTGTACTTTGCAATGACCGGCATTATTTTTCCATAAAATATGCTGCGAAACCGGAAAAAAATCATTTGCGCTATCAAATTGAAAACAAAAACTAATTTGTTTTGATTTCGGGGAGTTTTGCATTTACGCCGTTCGCCCTATGGTAAAACTGACTTGTTATGCATGTTCCTCAAGTTGTTACGATTACAACGATATATAACAGGTATAACTTTTATTGTATCTGATGGCTTTTAAAAAAATCTAAACATTGTTAACAAATACACGTTCCTTAAAACCGCTCCATTCCCAGGCTTATAGCGCTTTTATCCTTTGGTCTATGGGGCTGTGTCAGGTGTCATTTTTTGCGCCATGATGTGTTCTTTCTATCGGTACCTTGATTGCGCATATACGACTTTTTGATCACTTTTTATTAAATTTTTTCTAGATTTGATGCGACCAAAAATGCGCAATTTTGCACTTTGGAATTTTTTTGCGCTGACGCCGTTTACCGTGCGAGATCAGGAATGTGATTAATTAATAGTTCGGGCGATTACGTGTGCGGCAATACTAAATATGTTTATTTATTTGTTTATTTATTAATTTATATTTATAAAATGGGAAAAGGGGGGTGATTTGGACTTTTATTAGGGGAGGGGGCTTTTTATTAATAAAAACACTTTTTTACTTTTTTTTTCTTACATGGACTAGAAGCCCCCCTGGGGGGCTTGTATATACATAGCACTGATCTCTCATAGAGATCAATGCTGTGTATATACACAGCAAAGATCGATTAGATTGGTCATAGATTGCTATGGCCTGCTGCAGGCCATAGCAATCTATTGCCGAGCCGGGATCAGCGTCATTCCGACGCTGAGGCCCGGCACGGGCAGAAGAACGGATCTCCCCCCCGCGATCGCATCGCGGGGGGGAGATCCGACCCACTAGACACCAGGGATAGTGTGCATAAAGCACTTCAATGCAGCTGTCATGTTTGACAGCTGCATTGAAGTGCTTAATTAGCCGGCGCGGCAACGGGACCCGCGCCGGCTAACAGAGGAACTGCCCGGCTGCACGTGTCAGCCAGGATCAGCGCCGTTCAGAGCGGGGTCCCGGCGGGACCCCGCTCTGAACACCCCCCGCGGCACCATGACGTATCAGATACGTCATGGGTCGCTAAGGGGTTAAAAGTAAAATAGTCCACAGTATTAAAGGGATACTCCAGCAAAAAAAAATTTTCAAATAAACTGGTGCCAGAAATTTGTACTTTACTTCTATCAAAAAAATCTCCAGTCTTCCAGTACTTATTAGCTGCTGTATGTTCAGCAGGAAGTGGTTATTCTTTCCAGTCTGACACATTAACATCTGCTGCTAAAGTAAGTAACTGTCCAAAGTAAGTTCCTGGCATGGACAAAGGTGGAAGCAGAGAGCAATGTGTCAGACTGGAAAGAATACACCACTTCCTGCAGGACATACAGCAGCTGATAAGTACTGGAAGGCTTGAGGGGTTTTAGTAGAAATAAATTAAAAAATCTATATAACTTTGTGACACCAGTTGATTTGAAAGATTTTTTTCTTAGCTTGACATCCCCTATACTATGGATTTTAGGGGGAGCACTACCTTGGTCCCACCTGGGAATTTGATTCTTGGGGCCCACCATACCTTACACCAGATATAATAAGCACCAAACCTTTCACATTACTATAGTGACCTTGTACAGAGCTGTGTATGTGACCAGCGATGCTGGCTCACTGCTAGTAACTCTTCAGTCAGTCTATGCGAACAGCATAACCCGCCACTTAAGTTTCTTGAAAGGAGAAGTCCCATGAAACTAACAAATCTCAGGTAGGCAGGTGGGTGCAGGAACATAATAAAGAAAGTATATTTACCCATCCCTGTGCCCCCCAAGCTCTTCCTTAATGTGCCCGCTCAGCCAATCACTGACTGGGAATGGACACCGCTGCAGTTATTGAATAGAATCTGTTTAAAAATGACTGAAAAACTTTCTGCAGCTGTGGGAGAGAGCGCGGTCCAGGGGCACAGGGACTGGTGAGTATAGTTTTTTATTATCTTCCCACACTCCACTGCCTGACTATCATTTGTTACGAGACTTCTGTCAGCTGTAATTCGCGTTCCAAATTGCTGACACTGTTAGATGCTGTTAGGTCAAGAAGGCACATGGTACCTTACATATATTTGTCTGTGCTTCTATAGCATAGAAATTGTTTTTATTCTCTGGTAGAAAGAGTCAGACAGGGAGGCCCACCTCCTGCCAGGGGCCCACCAAGGGGTAGGGCCCACCGGGGGATTCCCCTGTTCCCCTGTAGGCCAGTCCGAGCCTGCTTAGTCCGAGGCAGGAAGGTAAAAGGAACGTCATAGAATCTACAGACCGCAGTAATGACAAAGACAGTCCAAAAGGCTATGACATAGGAGTTCTTCATAGAGAATCAGATGCATTGTGCCATAACTATCTCTCTACTTTTTGCGGAATTTGGAATCTTGTATGGTCCTAATGAATTGATCCTTCAAGAAAGTTACAAGATTGTACTGGATGTGCTGCTGCCCTTCTGTTTTCTGTTTTGTTCTCTTTCACCCTGGGTACTGCACAGACATCATCTGGATAAAACTGAGACTACAGACAAGTCTTCATGTGTTGAGCATTCTCTATTGTTTTTCTGAAAGTTGCGGTTTGTTGGTATTAAGGTTTTGCAACAGCTGTAACACCAAAAGTTAGATGGTGCTGTATAGAGCACAGAACATGCCGTCTTATTAAATACATAGTTACTCATTGTCTAGGTATATACTTAGTATCACTTATTAAGAATCTTTAAGGATTGTAGTTTTTGGGGCTTTTTTCTAATTTTGTTGGAAGAAGTAACTTTCCCCTTCTGTTCTCCCTCACAGTTACAGCTACTGGGACAGGATTCTAAGGATTTGTTACTGGAAGAATGAGCTGCCCTGAGTGACACATGGTTACAGACCTCCTGTCTGATAGGGTGGAATAGAAGACATCTGTTGCCATCACTGCACGTGCTATGGATACAAGCACTGAATGACCTGCCATAACATATCACTATCTCCCAGATGTCTAAATCTTTTGTTGTAACAGCTCTGGTAATAAACATTTTTGGTTTTCTCATAAAAGAAAGAGAAGAAGTCGGGAGCTGCCACTGTATGTTTCATTGTCTCAAAAAACAGACGCCATTCACAGCCCATTGTATTACCAAGCATGAAGACATATACCATGGAGTAAGTTATAGGCTTTTATAGACCAACATTGCATGATTACGCATGGTCTGTTTTATGCTTGTATACCTATTCTTTGAGGTGCAGAAAAGCACAAACTACTTGATGGTATTCCAACATATACCAGAAGAATGAATGGGGCCTAAATGGCATATTATGGGCATAGCGAGCTTATAGGATCCATTTAGATAACATGTGCAATGAAAGTTGGTCAAATATATATATATATTTTTCCTAAATAAAACACTACAGGGGTTGATTTATCAAGACTGACTAAGGCTATGTTCGCACGTCAAAAATAAAGAAAAGGCCGCCGATTTTGATATTTAAAAAAGGCTGTAATTTCCGCGATTTAACTGACTGCAATGGCAATGCATTGAAGTCAATAGAAAGACGGACGTCCAATGCACACAATGTATTTAATAAGGGACGTTTTTACCGCGGATGTCAAAATAATGAACATGATCACTGTTTTCAGACATCTTTTGCAAACAGCGGACGTTTTGTATTAGTTGTTTTGGTTTTGTCACCGTTCTTTCTTCATTTTTACTATTAAATTCAATGGACTTTTCAATTAAGACACACCCAAAGTCCAATCAGTAACCCCAAACTAGAATAGTGTACAAACACCAGGCCAGGCTGCTAAATGACATCTGTTATTTTAGACTCAAAATGACGGATTTCATTTTAAACGGAGCTGAAAAAACTTTATGTGAACATAGCCTTACAATGTCTAATTCCTAGACAGTCTATGAATGTGCCAGATTTAGAACAGCTTTGAATGTTTGATCAATTCTGTGCATCTGTAGATTGTCTAATATAAGTTTAGACCAACTTCTGGTACATTTGCAGTAGTAAATCTTCTGCCCTTTGTATCATATTGTCCTCAACAGTGACGTAGCTACCATGGAGCCAGGCCACACAGCTGCTATGGGGCCCATGGAGGCAAGGGGCTGATAACTTTCTGCACAGCCTCAAGAACCGGTCAGACGATGTCACAGTCCTCAGCCTGTGCGTCCCACCTGCACGTCATATGTCACCCCTGCCCTGGGGCAGTGAGACTGGCCTGCTGGTGCCTTCCTTGGTCTCTGCCTCCACCTCTAGTGCTTACAAAAAAACAGAAGGTGCAACAGCAACCCACAGGTGCAAGGGCTTACCGTATATACTCCTCCCAGCGTACACACGGTAAACACCTGCTCTGTAGATATTAAAAAGTGAGGATCTTAGCAAACTATTTGATCAAACAGAGTGTACCATGTCACCAATGTTAAGGCGTCCTCAGAGACATGGTCCCTACTCTAGTATTTTCACACTAGCAATGGCCTTTCCTGGGCTGAATAAGCCTACAACTTTACCTGTTTTTAGTACTATTCATCAAGTACAGCGTCAATGGTCTCAGCTTGGCATTCTAACTGTGGAAACAGAGATGATACTTACAGGGGATGAGGATGAGGTATCCTGATGCATATGATTTAGGATTTTCTGGTTATACAGTCAAGTTGGTATAATGTTTACAGGCTGTTGAACACTAAGCTAGGTCTTTCAGGCTCTTTGTGCCACAGAGAATAGCCTCTTGGGGCAAGTAAATATCTTCCTCCCAATAAATATGGTTGAATGTGCTACACAGACTCTTAATGTTTTATGCAAGGAAAGCAATCTCCTAAATTGGACCCCCCAAGAAACCCTCTATTACTTATTGGGTTCAGTTAGTATATGGGAAACAATGTATGTTGCTAGAGACAAACCAGATTTTTGGTCATAAAAATTGGGACCCATGCTTGCAAGGACCTGCAACAGTTGTTTCTGTATGACATATGAGTGAAGACACCAGGAGGACCTACAGAAGCAATGACAACCAGGAGAGTAATTACCACCATAGCAGCTGCTATGGGACCAACCACATCAGGGGAGCCGTCATCATTAGCAGCACCCGATTGCTGAGTGGGCAAACACCCCTTTAACCCTTAGAGGACCGGGCCAATTTCAATTTTTGCGTTTTCGTTTTTTCCTCCTTGTGATTAAAAGGCCATAGCACTTGCATTTTTTCACCTAGAAGCCCACATGAGCCCTTTTTTTTGCACCACTAATTGTACTTTGCAATGACAGGCTGAATTTGTTCATAAAGTACACTACAAAAGCAGGAAATATATTAAATGTGTGGTGAAATTGAAAAAAAAAACCCACATATTTTTAATTTGGATGGTTTTTGTTTTTACGCCGTTCGCCCTGGAGTAAAATTGTCTTGTTCCTCAAGTCGTTACGATCACAATGATATGTGACATGTATAACTTTTATTTTATTTGATGGCTCAAAAAAAATTCAAACCATTGTTAACAAATATATGTTCCTTTGGTCTATGGGGTGTGTGAGGTGTCATTTTTTGCGCCATGATGTGTTCTTTCTATCGGTACCTTGATTGCGCATATGTGAGTTTTTGATTGCTTTTTATTACAATTTTTCTGGATTTGATGCGACCAAAAATGCGCAATTTTGCACTTTGGGCAAATTTGGGATTTTTTTGCGCTTACGCTGTTTACCATGCGAGAGCAGGAATGTGACAAATTAATATTTTGGGTGATTACGCACGTGGCGATACCAAACATGTTTGTTTATTTATTTATTTTTATTTATAACATGGGAAAAGGGGGATGATTCAAACTTTTATTAGGGGGGGGGCTTTATTAATAAAAACAGTTTTATTTTTAACACTTATACTAGATGTCTTCGATCGGACCATGCCCGCTAATAGCCGCGGTTCGGGGCTACAAGCGTGGCCCCGCTCTGAACACCCCTAGGCGGCCCAGGATGTACCTGTATGCCCAGGGTCGTCTAGGGGTTAACTGTAAGCAATCCTGACGAGCTCTTGCAGTTAAATGTTAAAGCTTATGACTGCACTTGATGGGTTTATTGTTAGTTGGGGGGGGGGAGGGGGGTTGCTATGGGGCCCAGCCATTTCTAGTTATGCCCCTGGTCCTCAATGGTGCTTTTTATATTACCAAATATATGATCAGCATCAGCATATATTCCCTTTTTCATAAATTTTTATGAAATCTTAAAGTAGAAGTCCATTTTTTTTTATTCTTCTCCCCCTGCACTTTGGCACATATACTTACTAATGATGACCGGTGTCCTGTGGCGCAGCTTTGTTCCAGTCCTATGGTGTTGCTTGGTTCCTGCTGGCGGTGACGTCACAGCTCTTCTGACCCCTCTTCTTTCTAGAGGTCTATTGAAGGCCAGAAGTCAGGGTCTCCATTGTATCTCTATGGGCGTGCTCTCATACAGATACATTGGTGACCCTGACTTCTGGCTGCTGGCTGACTGAGCTGCTTCTTTAATGGTGAGGTTTAATGCAAAAGTACAACATTTCCCATTATAGCAATGATCCATATCATGGGATATAGTCATGTATAGTAATTATCTTGTATGCCCTCTTGCCAGGATATACTTTGCATTAATAGAGAAGAGTATAATGCTGATAATCTTACTTAGCTGATTAACAACAACCAGTACAGTAGTGGTGAGTATAATGGCAGGGTGGTGGACGTGTGATGCAGAAGCAAAGATGGCAATGAGATGGATTCCAGTCAGTGCTATGGCCAGCTTACTTAAGGTCCTATTCCACCAACAGATCTGACGACCGATTATCTGCCAAAGATTTGAAGCTAAACCCAGGAGTGGATTTGAAAAGAGGAGAAATCCAGTCTTTCCTTTATGACCTGTTCTCTGTTTATAGTCTGTTCCTGGGTTTGGCTTCAAATCTTTAGCAGATAATCTGTGGTCAGATCTGTTGGTGGAATAGGGCCTTTAGTAAAGTAGGATTGGTGCACTTTCTGCAATTATAGTGAAGGCATTAGAGATGAGCGAACCTCGAGCATGCTTGAGTCCATCCGAACCCGAACTTTCGGCATTTGATTAGCAGTTGCTGCTGAAGTTGGATAAAGCCCCTAAGGCTATGTGGAAAACATGGATATAGTAATTGGCTGTATCTATGTTTTCCAGACAACCTTAGAGCTTTATCCAAGTTCAGCAGCCGCCACTTATCAAATGCCGATCGTTTGGGTCCGGATGGACTCGAACCGGAACCCGGTTCGCTCATCTCTAGAAGGCATCCATCCATGGCTTGTGCATGTGTACAGGGTCAATAATTCTAAATGTTCTAATAAAATGTCATTTACACTCATATTTGTAAACTCACTTGGTAAGAGAAGAGTTAACTTATTATGATGGATTACAGATCTGTCCTCTCATGGGCTATTCACCGGGGAGCGTTTCTGAAAGTAATATAATTCATAGCTCTTTGTGATGTCACTTGGAGAGCTGGAGACCCAAAACTCCCAGCCAATTATCCGATAATTACACATGCCCAAGCCCTGCAAAATATTGTGTTAACATTCAGGGAAAACAAGAATTTTCCTTTTATGTAATCGCTTGATAAATAAATCTATGAAGTTTGTTAAGCTTTGACCAAATGCCAATGCTTTTATCAAGATTCAGGTAACTAGGAAGAAGCAATGAGCAGTGTTGCACCTCTACCAAATAATGTTCTACTGAATACAAAAACCTCAGTGACACACAGGTGACGTCTTCTTTGATCTGAGGTGCCAATTTCCTTTTTCTCTCCATCTGCCCTAGACCACCATGGCAATTTCTTGCAGCTACAATTTGTCTCTTCAGACAAATATCTTAGGCTCCGCACTTTTCCAGCAACTTTCTTCCCCTTCTACCACCCATAGGGTCCTAAACTGTAGTAATTGCCTGCCCCCTGTATGTAGGATCCTGTGCTCCTCTATATAAATAATGTTCCCTTGCTGTGCCCACATATAATAATAATGCTTCCTACTGTGCCCCCACATAGAAATAATGCCCCCGTTGTGCCCTCCATATAGTAATAATGTCTCCTGCTGTGATGTTAATTCTCTTGACTATCATCAGAAACGGTGACCACCTTCCATTGCTCCATGGTCTAGTTCTGATGTAAAGTTGAGCTCAAAAGTTTACATACCCCAGTAGATTTTTTGCTTTCTTGTCCTTTTTTCAGAGAATATGAATGATAACACAAAACCTTTTTCCCACTCATGGTAAGTGCTTGGGTGAAGCCATTTATTATCAAACTACTGTGGTTTCTCTTTTTAAATCATAACGACAACCAAAAACATCCAAATGACCATGATCAAGAGTTTACATACCCC
Organism: Dendropsophus ebraccatus; assembly: GCF_027789765.1. NCBI lineage: Eukaryota > Metazoa > Chordata > Amphibia > Anura > Hylidae > Dendropsophus > Dendropsophus ebraccatus. The sequence continues at coordinate 88,430,752 of NC_091459.1, forward strand.
AGTTTTTAATACAGTGTTATTGCCCCCTCTAAGACAAGTGACAGATTGAAGTCTTTTGTGGTAGTTGTGGATGAGGCTCTTTATTTACTCAGATGGTAAAACTGCCCATTCTTCTTGGCAAAAAGCCTCCAGTTCCTGTAAATTCCTGAGCTGTCTTGCCTGAACTGCACGCTTGGAATGGCTCCCTGATACTGAGGTCAGGAGACTCAGATGGCCGGTCCAGAACCTTCACTTTGTTCTAATATCCAAGGAATTGATAATGCCAGTTAGCCGTGTTCAAACTGATTAACAAAAGCAAAATCAGGGGCTCTGTAAAAACAAAACCACAGTCAGGTAGACCAACAAAAATTTCAGCCACAACTGCCAGGAAAATTGTTTGGGATGCAAAGAAAAAATTACAAATATCATCTGCTGAAATACAAAACTCACTAAAAAATAGCGGGGTGGCTTTTTCAAGATGTACATTAACCCCTTCACGTCAGCAATCTGTGTATATACATTCCTATTGCACATGCCCCGTGCAATAGGAATGTACATATACGTTCCTGACTGAGGGGGGCTTTATGATGAGAGTGGGATCGCTGCAGAGATAGCGATCCCGCTCTCATCTGTGTACAGCCCCGGGGGTAATGAGAGTCAGCTGCGATCCTGCAGCTGACCCCCATTAACCCCTTAGTGACCGCCGAAACGGCGGTCACTAATGGGCCAGTGCCGCCGCTGTATTTCATCTCCCCCCACTGTGAATCCACGGTGGGGGGAGATGAAATAAGTAAAATCAGACCCCAGACCAGCCCCCCTAGTGCCCCGATCACTATCCCCCCTCCCCGCGGCGGCCATCAGATCCAAGATGGCCGCCGCCATCACTGTGAACAGAGTATATCTGTTCACAGTGATCAGAAGTGAAAAATTTATGAAAACCCCATGCTCTCCGCCACCGGAGGCAGCGGAGAGCATGGGGCAGTCATCGGGACCCCCCCCTGTGGGGTCCCGGTACAAGCAATCAGCGGTATATACTATATACCGCTGATCGCTTGTGCCATGTGCTCCAGGCACTTTTTATCCCCTGTCACCATGAATGATTGGTGACAGGGGATAAAAAGTGATGTCCCCCCCACCCCCCAAGTCGCCCCCCCTACCCCCCTGTCACCCCCGTCCCCCAGTCAACCCCCCTACCCCTTATACATTACCTGATCCTGGAGCTCCTTCCTCTTCGGCATCCTGGCTGGTTATGAAGTGCGCATCAAAACCACAACCAGCCAACTCTGAAAATTTAAAGTGACAGAGACCAATTTGGTCTCTGTCACTGAACTATGATTACTGTGATAGAAAATATCACAGTAATCATAGCAATACAGTGAAAATGAATGTATAAAGTACAAAAAGTGACAAACACACAAAAAAATAAAACACACACTTTTTATTATAGTAATAAATGCAGTTTACTCCCAAATTACCCCTAACCCCCCCAGATTACCCGTAACCACCGCAGGTTGCCCGTAACCACCCTAGGTTGTCCGTAATCACGTCAGATTGCACGTAACCCCCCAGATTACCCGTAACCACCGCACATTGCTCGTAACCACCGCACATTGCCCGTAACCACCGCACGTTGCCAGTGACACCCTCCAGATTGTCCGTAATCACCCCAGATTGCCGTCTGTAACCACCCCAAATTACATGTACCCACCCCAGATTACCTATAAGCACTTCAGTCTATCCGTAACAATTCTAGATTGTCTGTAACCCCCCCCCCCAGGTTGCCCGTAACCACCGCAGGTTGCGCATAACCACCCCAGGTTGCCCGTAATCATGCCAGATTACATGTAACCCCCCAGATTGCACGCAACCACTGCAGGTTGCCTCTGACCACCGCACGTCGCCTCTGACCACCGCACGTCGCCTCTGACCACCGCACGTTGCCACTGACCACCGCACCTTGCCTCTGACCACTGCACCTTGCCTCTAACCACCCCAAATTGCCATTGACCCCCTCCAGATTGCCCGTAACCACGCCAGATTACAGGTACCCACCTCAGATTACCTATTAGCACTTCAGTTTATCCGTAACCACAGCAGGTTGCCTGTAACCACCCCAAATTGTCTGTAACCACCCCAGATTGTCTGTAACCACCCTCTAACCACAGCAGGTTGCCTGTAACCACACCAGATTGTCTGTAACCACAGCAGGTTGTTCGTATCCACCCCACATTGCCCGTAACCACCCCAGGTTGCCTCTAACCACCCCAGGTTGCCTCTAACCACCCCAGGTTGCCGTAACCACAGCAGGTTGCCCGTGACCACCCCATGTTGACCGTATCCACCCCAGATTACCCGTAACCACCTCAGACTGCCCGTAACCACCTCTAGATTACCCGGAACCACCCCAGACTGTCCGTAACCACCCCACATTACCTGTAATCTAATTTTTTTTATTTTATTTTAGTAACTGCGTTATTCTAATAACTATTACTAGCTGCGGTTTTGCTCCAGCAAATTGGCGCTCCTTCCCTTCTGAGCCCTGCTGTGTGCCCATACAGTGGTTTATGCCCACATATGGGGTACCATTGTACTCAGGAGAACCTGCGTTACAGATTTTGGGGTACAAGTTTTCTCCTGTTCCTTGTGAAATTTAGAAATTTCAAACTAAACCAACATATTATTGGAAAAAATCAAGTTTTTCATTTTTACTGGCCAATTTTGAATACTTTCCTCTAATACCTGTGGGGCCAAAATGCTCATCCTACCCCAAGATGAATTATTTGAGGGGTGTACTTTCCGAAATGGGATGACTTTTGGGGGGTTCTATTCTGTAGACATTACAGGGGCTCTGCAAACGCACCTGGTGCTCAGAAACTTCTTCAGAAAAATTTGCACAGAAAATGCTAATTGGTGCTCCTTCCCTTCTGAGCCCAGCTGTGTGCCCATACAGTGGTTTATACCCACATATGGGGTACCGTTCTACTCAGGAGAACCTGCGTTACAGATTTTGGGGTGAATTTTCTCTCCTGTTCCTCGTGAAATTGAGAAATTTCAAACTAAAGGAACACATTATTGGAAAAATTCGAGTTTTTCATTTTTACTGTCTACTTTTGAATACTTTCCTCTAATACCTGTGGGGTCAAAATGCTCACCACACACCAAGATGAATTCTTTGAGGGGTGCACTTTCCAAAATGGGGTGACTTATGGCGAGATTTTACTCCGCTGGCACTACAGGGGAACTGCAAACGCACCTGGCGCTCAGAAAGTTCTTCAGCAAAATCTGCATTGAAAATGCTAATTGGCGCTCCTTCCCTTCTGAGCCCGGTTGTGTGCCCATACAGTGGTTTATACCGACATATGAGGTACCTTTTTACTCAGGAGAACCTGCGTTACAAATTTTGGGGTACTTTTTTTCTCTTGTTCCTCGTGAAATTGAGAAATTTCAAACTAAACGAACATATTATTGGAAAAATTTGAGTTTTTCATTTTTACTGTCTACTTTTGAATACTTTCCTCTAACACCTGTGGGGTCAAAATGCTCATCCTACCTCAAGATGAATTCTTTGAGGGGTGTACTTTCCAAAATGGGGTGACTTATGGGGGTTTTTCTCTCTGCTGACACTACAGGGGCTCTGCAAATGCACCTGGCGCTCAGAAACTTCTTCAGCAAAATCTGCAATGGAAAAGCTAATTGGCGCTCTCTTCCTTCTGAGGCCCGCTGTGTGCCCAAACAGTAGTTTACGCCCACATATGGGGTACCGTAGTACTCAAGAGAACCTGTGTTACAAATTTTGGGGTGCTTTTTCTCTCATGTTCCTTTTGAAAATGAGAAACTTTAATCTAAACGTATATATTATTGGAAAATTTTAATTTTTCATTTTTTTTACGGCCTAATGGTGAATACTTTCCTCCAGCCCCTGTAGGGTAAAAATGCTCATTATACCCCTAGATTAATTCTTTAAGGTGTCTAGTTTCCAAAATGGGGTCACTTATGGGGGTTTCCAGTATACAAACCTCCTAAATCAACTTAAAAAAAGAACTGGTCCCTAAAAAAATCAGTTTTGGAAACTTTCACGAAAATGTGGTAATTTGCTGATAAATTTCTAAGCCCCGTAACACCCTAAAAAAAGTAAAATATGTTTATGAAATGAAGCCAGAATAAAGAGGACACATAGGTAATGTGACTTAGTAACTAATTTATGTGCTACGACTTTCTTTTTTTAGAAGTAGAGAATTTCAAAGTTCATAAAATGCAAATTTTTTCAATTTTTCATGATATTTTGATGTTTTTACAAAAAACACACAAAGTAGTGACCAAATTTTGCCACTAATATAAAGTGTCATATGTGACGAAAAAACAATCTCAGAATCGCTAGCATACGTTAAAGCATCACAGAGCTATAAGAGCATAAAGTGAGACAGGTCATATTTTGAAAAATGAGCCTGGTCTTTTAGGTGCAAATAGGCTTGGTCTTGAAGGGGTTAAGGAGGTACATGAAGAAAAATTGACTCAATGGTCAAGTCACCAGAAGAAAGCCCTTACTGAGTAAATTCCACAAAGTATCTCGCCTACAATACGGCAAACAGCATAGACACAAGCCTAAAAACTTCAGAAGCAAGGTCATTTGGAGTGATGAGACCAAAACGGAACTTTTTGGCCACAACCATAAATGTTACATTTGGAGAAGTGTCAACAAGGCCTATTATGAAAGTTACACCTTTGCTACTGTAAAGCACAGTGGTGGATCGTTGATATTTTGAGGCACGGGAAACTTGTTAAAAATTGAAGGAAAGATCAATGCAGCATGTTATCAGCAAAAATTGAAGGCAAATTTGCACTCATCAGCCCGGAAGCTGCGCATGGGACGTACTTGGACATTCCAGCATGTCAACTATCCAAAACACAAGGCCAAGTCGACCTGTCATTGGTTACAGAAGATCAAAGTGAAGGTTCTGGAGTGGCCATCTCAGTCTCCTGACCCCAATATCATGTAGCCACTCTGGAGAAATCTCAAGCGCGCAGTTCATGTAAGACAGTCCAGGAATTTACAGGAGCTGGAGGCTTTTCGCAAAGAAGATGGGCAGCTTTATCATCTGAGAAAATAAAGAGCCTCATCCTTAACTACCACAAAAGACTTCAAGCTGTCATTGATGTTAGAGGGGGCAATACACGGTATTACGGTATTAAGAACTGGGGTCAGGGCCGGTTTTAGACTAGATGTGGCCCTGGGCAAAGTTAAAGGTGGGGCCCCAAATGCTGAAATATTTTAGCAACAATTTAAGGTCCCCATACATGTTACTCTTTTGTTGGTGGTACCTGTTGCTCCTGGTGGGTTCGGCCATCAGCGTAAGGTGTATGGGGCTCTCTGGACAGTCCTCTGACAGATGATATCAGTGGACATAGGGGGTCGAGCTTGATGGAAAATCAACGCCCAACCTCTTTGTTCTCAGAGAGATAAGCCGGCATCAGATCTGTATGGCTATGGCTTTCCCCTCTCATAGAGAACACAGGAACACTCAGATGTGCCAAATTTCTGTGTATGGGGAGGACGGGACCGGATGGGACAGATAATTGTCAGCTGAAGGATTGTTCAGCCAGCAGTTATTGGAAGTGTACGGCCACTTTTAAGGCCGTATTACACGGCCTGATATTCCGCAGAAGCGAGCGCCAATCTGGTAGAATGGAGCTCGCTTAGAGAGCCTACTACATGGCTCTTTTATGATGCAGCAAAAGCTATGGAGGAGATTTATCAAACTGGTGTAAAGAAGAATTGGCTCAGTTGCCCCTAGCAACCAATCAGATTCCACCTACTTAGAATGTGAGTAATGAAAGGTGGAATCTGATTGGTTGCTAGGGGCAACTGAGCCAGTTTCATTTTACACCATGTTTGATAAATTTCCCCCCCTATGTGTATATATACAGTATATCATTAGTGATGTGTGTGCAATCCTTGCTGTATATAGTAAACAATAAAGATATATACTACCTGATTAAGGTCCCCCGGTGTCCTCAGGCCTTGTCTGTGATATATACTACCTGATTATGTTCCCCAGTGTCCTCTCAGAGCGATAGCGTCCTGATTCGGACAATTTTCGCTCCATGTATTAGGGCCCTTACTCAGTTCAGAAGGTTACATGCCGGGACTGCCGCTATATGCCAGGACTGCCGCTACATGTCAGGACTGCAGCTACATTATGGGTCTGCCGCTACATGTCGGGACTGCCGCTACATGTCGGGACTGCCGCTACATGTCGGGACTGCCGCTACATGTCAGGACTGCCGCTACATGTCAGGACTGCCGCTACATGTCGGGACTGCCGCTACATGCCGGGACTGCCCCTACATTATGGGACTGCCCCTACATTATGGGACTGCCCCTACATTATGGGACTGCCCCTACATGGCAGGACTGCCGCTACATTCTGGGACTGCCGCTACATTATGGGACTGCCACTACATGCCAGGACTGCCGCTAGTGGTGTAAACACAAGAACTATTTATATGAATTGCATTAAAAAAATAAAATAAAAAAATCACTATAATCAGGACCAAATATTACCTCCATACCGTTATTGAAGAAAACACACTATATATAGGCCAATATTACCACCATAAAGTGACCGCCCCATAATGACTTTATATACACTATATACAGACCAATATTACCGTCATAGAGTGACCACCGCATGACTCTTTATATACACTATATACAGACCAATATTACCGCTATAGACTGACCACTGTATAATGAATGACTCTATATACACTGTATACAGACCAATATTATGTGTCTGTAACTCTATGGCTGTACTTTTGGTCTGTATATAGTTTATATATAGAGTCATTATGTGGTGGTCACTGTATGGCGGCAATTTGGCAATATCATTATGTGGTGGTCAATCTATGGCAGTAATGACTATATATACACTATATACCGACCAATATTAATGCCAAAGAGTGACCACCGCATAATGACACTTTATACAGACCAATATTATTGCCAAAGAGTGACCACTGCATAATGACACTTTATACAGACCAATATTATTGCCAAAGAGTGACCACCGCATAATGGCTCTATATACAGACCAATATTACCGCCATAGACTGACCACCACATAATAACTCTATATACAGACCAATATTACTGCCATACAGTGACCACCACATAACTCTATATACACACACTATATACAGACCAATATTACCGCCATAGAGTGTCCGCCACATAACTCTATATACACACTATATACAGACCAATATTACCGCCATAGAGTGACCGCCACATAACTCTATATACACACTATATACAGACCAATATTACCGCCATAGATTGACCACTGCATAATGACTCTGTATCCAGACCAATATTATGTGGCGATCACTCTATGGCTGTACTATTGGTCTGTATATAGTGTATATAGTCATTATGTGGTGGTCACTGTATGGCGGTAATATTGGTCTGTATATAGTGTCATTATGTGGTAGTCAATCTATGGCAGTAATGACTATATATACACTATATACAGAGCAATATTAATGCCAAAGAGTGACCGCCACATAATGACTCTATATACAGACCAATATTACCACCATACAGTGACCACCACCTAAGGACTGAATACCACCTTATTTTTTTTTCTCACCGTATTGCCTTATATACATAGGAGCTGCAGCCAATCAGCGGCCTCAGTGGTCACCTGCAGCAATTACATAGGACTGATGAGGCCAGAGAATGGCTGCAGCTCCTATATACAGTACATTCACCTCAACACTTGGAGTCAGCAGTGCTAATACACACACACCATTATATATATATATATATATATATATATATATATATATACACACACCATTATATATATATATATATATATATATATATACACACCATTTTATATATATATATATATATATATATATATATATATACACACACACCATTTTATATATATATATAATATATATATATATATACACACACACAGCTATATATGTATATATATATATATATATATATATATATATATATATATATATACACACACACCATTATATATATATATATATATATATATATATATATATATATATATATATATATACACACACACACACACACATTCATGAAAACACATTATACAGATACAAACCATCCAGTCCACACACTATACACAGGACATGTAACACACACTACATTCATGCATTATACACCTACATTCATACACATTACACACTACATATACAGTATACTTACCCCCTCTAGCATGCTGGTTGTAGTGGTGAATCCCCCTCATGTACCATGCAGCAGCAGGCTGTCATCCTCACCCGGCAGCCCTCTCCTCCATCGTCCCGACAGCTCCACACCAGAGCAGGAAGTCACGTGCAGAGAGGAGCTGGAGGGAGGGGGAGGGGGAGCTACACACACGGAGCAGACACCAGCCCAGCGTCCTGCAGCCTCTGCGTGACCCCTGATGGCAGCAGCCGGGGATCACTGCCAGACGCTGCAGGACGCTGCCTGTGCTCTCCTCTCCACTGGAACTGCGTTAGGGGGCCCCTGGGGGATGGGGGCCCTGGGCATTTGCCCTGCTTGCCCCCCCCTAACGCCGGCCATGACTGGGGTATGTAAAAAGAAAAGAGAAACCACAGTAGTTTGATAATGAATGGTTTCACCCAACCACTAACCATGAGTGAGAAAAAAGTTTTTGTGTTATCATTCATATTTTCAGAAAAAATGACAAAAAAAGCAAAAATTGTGCTGGGGTATGTAAACTTTTGAGTACAACTAGAGAGCAGAACTGAACCATGGAGCAATGGAAGACAGTCACCTCTTCTGATGATAAACAAGAGAATTAATATCATTTGGTACAATACATGTAACCACATCACCATATAAATCATTTTATTACTCCTCCTTTGGCCAGCTCACATCTGAACATGAATATGCCAGGTCATTCTCTCTCATCACTCATATCATAGATAAAATAATCGACCCGTAGCCAACAAATAGGAGCATAACATCTTATGATGGATAGTTGGAATGTTGACAAGGAGTTAAGCTGGCAAAATGCCATAGTGTTTCTGTCAGTGTATCTCACAGTTTGCCAAAATCTGCTGACAAATGGAATAGCCAAACTGTTCCCCAACATCCTTCATTGGTGAGAACAGGGATCGGACAAGTTGGATTTCTAATCCCTTAATAAACATGGCAGAATGGATGCAGGGAAAATAGTTGTGGCCAACAATCCTTATATTCTGTATATGGCCAGGTTACCAATATTAAACAAATAAAAAATGGAAAAGAAATGGTGCTAGCAGGGGTCAGCGCTGCCCCAAAAAGTCTATCAGACAGACTGCTTGAAGAAAACAGTAAAACGTATTGTTTAACACCGGTTATATCGATATTGGACGTGAATTCTAGGCCCTAGCTGTTGGTGTTTATATCAGATACAAGGTAATGTCTGGTACCTTCCCAAATAATAAAAATATTGTCTATATATTGACAATAAAGTTTACATTTTGCAAATAAAAGATGCATGTAAATTACATTCCTTTCAAAGCTCCCAACAAATAAATTTGAGAAACTAGGTACAAAAGTACTGCCCATAGCTATCCGCGTTCCTGTTTATACACCTGATTGTTTAAAATGAAGTCTGTTTGTTGTTGTGGCATGAATGGGTCACTGGAAAGAAAATGTGCTACTGCTTTAATTCCTAGACTGTGGTCGATAACCGTGTAGATCGATGAGATGTCCATGGTACAGAAGATATAATTATCTTGCCAGGTATTCTTCATGACTTGTTCTATAAAATGCGACGAGTCACGAGTGTATGATGTGAGGTTCAGGAGATGTGTCTGTAAGTGGACATCAACATTGTGAGCATTTAAAAGTGAGGGAATTGATACCTGATATTATTAGCCTACCAGGGGGTTTCTTAACCCCTTAGTGACCGCCCAACGCATATTCACGGCGGCCACTAATGGGCTTTATTCCGATGCGTACGCCTTTTAACGGCGGGCGCATCGGAATAAATTACCGCCCGGTGTGTCCCGGTCGGCACCGCGGGTCACTTACGCGATCGCGATGTCCCGCGGCGCCGTCCGGTCCTCCGATGTCTCCATGGTGATCTTGGGGTCCTAATGAAGATCCCCGGGGTCACCATGGAGATGCCTCATGCTGACAGGGGTGGCTGTGGCTATTGCCTGTCAGCATGAGGCATGATACAATACACTGCAGTACATTAGGTACTGCAGTGTATTGTATCAGTGATCTAAGTATTTTAGACTAGTGTACAGTAATGTACACTAGTGTAAAAGTTAAAAAAAAGTGAAAAAAGTGTGCACCAAACACAACACAGCCCCCCCAAATAATAAAGATGCATTACATTCCCCATACACAATAAAACGTGACATAAAAGTGATCAAAAACACAAATCATATACATATTTGGTATCGTTACGTCCGTAACGACCCAATCTATAAAACTATATCAATAATTATATCGCATAACACGCTGTAAAAAAAATAAAAAAAACAGTACCAGAATAGCAGTATTTTATTAATCTGCTTTAGAAAATACGTTATAAAAGAGATCAAAAAGTCATATACATATAAAACTTGGTATCAATAGAAACTACAGATCTTCCCGCAAAAAATAAGCCCAAAACCAGCTCTGTCGTGCAAAAGATAAGAACACTATGGATCTTGCAATGTGGCGACAGTTTTTGTGGGTTTTTGCTAGGAAGATAGTTTCTATTGCGCCAAAGCCGTAATAGTTAAAAAAAACCTACACAAATGTGGTATCGCCGTAACCGTAGTGACCCAGAGAATACATGTGTTATGTTATTAGTGACCGCCGATACGGATTTTTACAGTGATCACTAATGGGCTCTATTCTGCTGCCATCAGCTCTTTATGGCGATGGCGCAGAATAGTGCAGCGGCGCCGGTAATGCCCGCAGCCTCCTCCTCTCAGCTATCGGAGGTTGCTGAGGAGTTGGGGTAGGATGTGGGGTCAGTCCCGGCCAGTCCCCTCACCGGCAATCGCCATTATTACCAGTATAACGGCGGCCACCGGTAACGGGCATTGCCAGCGCAGCTGAACGCTTTCATCTCTTCTCACAGTGAATCCACAGTGAGAGGAGATGAAAACATGTCCCCCCCCTGTCCCCAGAATTAACCCTAGTGACCTGGTCACTGACCCTCCCTGGGTGGCCATCTGATCCAAGATGGCCGCCGCCATCACTGTGAACAGACTCTGTTCACAGTGATGGATTCCTAAAAATGATCAAAGCTCCATTCTCTCCACCACCGGAGGTGGCAGAGAGCATGGGGCAATGATCCCAGTACAAGCGATCAGCGGTATATACTATATACCGCTGTTCGCTTGTTCCAAATGGTGCCGGCACTTTTTTACCCCTGTCACCAAAGTCAAAAGCCGCCCCGGATAAGCTGTAACCACTCCAGATTACCCGTAACCACCCCAGATTACCTGTAACCACCCCAGATTACCTGTAACCACCCCAGATTACCTGTAACCACCCCAGATTGCCCGTCACCTCCCCAGATTGCCTGTAACGACCCAGATTGCCCGTAACCCCCCAGATTGACCGTAATCCCCCCCCTAGATTGCCCTAATCCCCCCCCCAGATTGCCCGTAACCATCGCAGACAGCCCGTAACCATCGCAGACAGCCCGTTGCCACCCCAGATTGCCCGTCGCCACCCCAGATTGCCTGTCGCCACCACAGATTGCCCGTCGCCACCCCAGATCACCAGTGAACACCACCAGATTGCCCGTCACCACCCCAGATAGCCAGTGAACACCACCAGATAGCCAGTAAACACCACCAGATAGCCAGTAAACACCCCCAGATAGCCAGTAAACACCCTCAGATTGCCCGTAACCACCCCAGATAGCCAGTAAAACCCCCGATTACCCGTACCCCCGATATAGCCAGTAAACACCCGATTGCCCGTAACCACCCCAGATTGCCCATAACCACCGCAGATTGCCCATAACCTACCCAGATTGGCACAGACTGCTCGTAACCACCCCAGATTGCCCATAACCACACCAGATTCCCTTTCGCAACCTCAGATAGCCAGTAAACACCCCGAGATTGTCCATTACCACCCCAGATAGCCAGTAAACACCCACATATTGCCTGTATTTAAAATTACACTCCTTCTGAGCCCTGCTCTGTGCCCATACAGTGGTTTATGCCCACGTATGGGGTACCGTTCTACTCAGGAGAACCTGCGTTACATATATTGGGGTGAGTTTTCTCCCCTGTTCCTCGTGAAATTGAGAAATTTCAAACTAAACAAACATGTTATTGGAAAAATTAAATTTTTTCATTTTTACGGTTTAGTTTTGAATACTTTTCTCCAATACCTGTGGCGTCAAAATGGTCACCACACCCCAAGATGTATTCTTTGAGGGGTGTACTTTCCAAAATGGGGTGAGTTTTGGGGGGGTTCTATTCTGCTGACACTACAGGGGTACTGCAAACGCACCTGGCGCTCAGAAACTTCTTTAGCAAAATCATGCACTGAAAATGCTAATTGGCACTCCCTTCCTTCTGAGGCCTTCTGTGTGCCCATACAGTGATTTATGCCCACATCTGGGGTACAGTTCTACTCAGGAGTACCTGCGTAACATATATTGGGGTGAGTTTTCTCCCCTGTTCCTCATGAAATTGAGAAATTTCAAACTAAACAAACATGTTATTGGAAAAATTAAATTTTTTCACTTTTACGGTTTAGTTTTGAATACTTTTCTCCAATACCTGTGGCGTCAAAATGGTCACCACACCCCAAGATGTATTCTTTGAGGGGTGTACTTTCCAAAATGGGGTGAGTTTTGGGGGGTTCTATTCTGCTGACACTACAGGGGTACTGAAAACGCACCTGGCGCTCAGAAACTTCTTCAGCAAAATCATGCACTGAAAATGCTAATTGGCACTCCCTTCCTTCTGAGGCCTGCTGTGTGCCCATACAGTGGTTTATGCCCACATATGGGGTACCGTTCTACTCAGGAGTACCTGCGTAACATATATTGGGGTGAGTTTTCTCCCCTGTTCCTCATGAAATTGAGAAATTTCAAACTAAACAAACACATTATTGGAAAAATGCTATTTTTTCATTTTTACGGTTTAGTTTTGAATACTTTCGTCCAATACCTGTGGGGTCAAAATTGTCACCACACCCCAAGATGAATTCTTTAAGGGGTGTACTTTCCTAAATGGTGTGACTTTTTTTTTTGGGGGGGGGGGGGGTTATTCTGCTGACACTACAGGGGATCTGCAAATGCACCTGGCGCTCAGAAACTTCTTCAGAAAAATCATGCACTGAAAATACTAATTGGCACTCCCTTCCTTCTGAGGCCTGCTGTGTGCCCATACAGTGGTTTACGCCCACATATGGGGTACCGTTCTACTCAGGAGAACCTGCGTTACATAAATTGGGGTGAGTTTTCTCCCCTGTTGCTCGTAAAATTGAGACATTTCAAACTAAAAGGAACATATTATTGGGAAAATTAATTTTTTTTTCATTTTTACTGTCTTCTTTTGAATACTTTTCTCCAATACCTGTGGGGTCAAAATGGTCACCACACCTCAAGATGAATTATTTGAGGGGTGTACTTTCCTAAATGGGATGTTTTTTTTTTTTTTGGGGGGGGGTTATTCTGCTGACACTACAGGGGTTCTGCAAACGCACCTGGAACTCAGAAACTTCTTCAGAAAAATCTGCATTGAAAATGCTAATTGGCGCTCCTTCCATTCTGAGCCCCGCTGTGTGCCCATACAGTGGTTTATGCCCACATATGGGGTACCGTTCTACTGAGGAGAACCTGCGTTACATATATTGGGGTGAGTTTTCTACCCTGTTCCTCGTGAAATTGAGAAATTTCAAACTAAACAAACAAATTATTGGAAAAATTCTATTTTTTCATTTTTACCGTCTTCTTTTGAATACTTTCCTCCAATACCTATGGGGTCAAAATGGTCACCACACCCCAAGATGTATTCTTTGAGGGGTGTACTTTCCAAAATGGGGTGACTTTTGCGGGGGTTCTATTCTGCTGACACTACAGGGGAACTGCAAACGCACCTGGCGCTCAGAAAATTCTTCAGCAAAATTTGAACTGGAAAAGCTAATTGTCGCTCCTTCCCTTCTGAGCCCCGCTGTGTGCCCATACAGTGGTTTACGCCTACATATGGGGTATCATTGTACTCAGGAGAACCTGCGTTACAAAATTTGGGGTGCATTTTCTCTCATGTTGCTTATGAAAATGAGATACTTTTATCTTAACAAAAATATTATTGGAAAATTTCTATTTTCCATTTTTTTCCGGCCAAATTGTGAATACTTTCCTCTAGCCCCTGTAGGGTTAAAATGCTCATTATACCCCTAGATTAATTCTTTAAGGTGTCTAGTTTCCAAAATGGGGTCACTTATGGGGGTTTACAATATGCAAGTCTCCTAAATCAACTTAAAAAAAGAACTGGTGCCTAAAAAAATCAGTTTTGGAAATTTCATAATTTGCTGATACTTTTCTAAGCCCCGTAACACCCTAAAAAAGTGAAATATGTTTACGAAATGAAGCCAGAATAAAGAGGACATATTCATAATGTGACTCAATAACTAATTTTTGTCATGTGACTTTCTTTTTTTTAGAAGCAAAGAATTTCAACGTTCATAAAGTGCAAATTTTTCATATTTTTCATGATATTTTGATGTTTTTCACAAAAAAAAAACACAAGACAGTGACCAAATTTTGCCACTAACATAAAGTACCATATGTTACGAAAAAACAATCTCAGAATCGCTAGCATACTTTAAAGCATCACTGAGCTATAAGCCCATAAAGTGAGACAGGTCAGATTTTGAAAAATGAGCCTGGTCATTAAGGCCCAAATAGGCTTGGTCCCTAAGGGGTTAATATCCTTATGCACTTTGGGTAGGTAATGAAACAATGCAAGTGCTGGTTCGGTCACAGTAAGATATTGTGATTCCTGCTTAGAGAAAATCTTGTAAGGAAACCATCATTAAAGGGGAAGTCCGGGCAAAATAATTTTAATATATGTTATTGCCCAAGAAAAGTTCTGAAAATTACTAATAGACACTTATGGGAAACGCACCTATATAGCATTTTCTCTGCACTTACTACAGCATGGCATGTTCAGGTCTCTGTATAGTTGGTGATGTCACGTCACATAAACTGACGACTCCTGCTACTCCAGTCTGCCCCACCACTGCAGCAGGTTCGGCAGTTTGTAATGTAACATCACCAACTTTACAGAGACCTGAACACATGCCCATAGACATTACAGGGCAGGGATCCACAGCGGATCTGTCGTGTGTGAAGGCCCCCCTAAGATTTGAAAGAGTCACAATGAGAAGTATGGCTGAAGACACATCAATTATTATAAAGATGACAAATTTTCTTTTCAATGACCCATCCACGCCACAATGCCAAACCGACTTCATTTTAAACAGTATACAGTTTATTCTGAAACACTACCTTTCACCTCAACAATCAGGTGTATAAACAGGAACGCTGACAGCTATGGGCAGTACTTTTGTACCTACTTTCACAAATTCATTTGTTAGGAACCTTGAAAAGAATGTAATTTATGTGCACCCTTTATTTACAAAATGTAAACTTTATTGTCAACATATATAGACAATATTTTCATTATTTGGGATGGTATCAGACATAACCTTGATCAATTTGTATCTGATTTAACACCAACAACTGGGGCCTAGAATTCACGTCAAATATCTATATAACTGGTGCTAGTTTTACAGATTTCTTCAAGCAATCTGTCTAAAGGACTTATTGGGGCACTGCTGACAACTGCTAGAAACATTTCTTTTCCATTTTTTATTGCTTTATATGGGCCCCTGTTTGGGAGCATCCAGTCTATTGGTACAGTCAGTTGTTGCAATCCCCACAATACTCAAATTACACAACTAAATTTAGACAATGGAGGAACCATCTTCCCGACTCTTGATCTTCCATGTACCCCACATCTGAATAGAGGTGATACACATAAAGCCCAAGGGGCTAATATATTTTTTCCTTGTACCTGAGGTGATACATAGGGGGCATTGGCATTTTCTGTAATTTTTCAGCTTACCAACATGAGCTTCTACTGGCTAGGAAACCCAGTCCTATACAGCAACACAGTATTATATTTTGTTTCTTCTTATCTAGTCGATTAGGACACAGGAACATCCAATTTTTAGGACAACCTTATAAAACTGGGATGGGGACTCTTCGGCCCTCCAGCTGTGGCAAAACTACAATTCCCATCATGCATGGAAAGCCAAAGCCTTGGGGCTGGATGTGCAGATGAGTCAGGTATGTCCTCATACCAACCCAACCATGGATTATTGGACCTTGCCATGGGCAGTGGGGCACAGTAATGCTGAGATGGAACACAAAAGGACTAAACCCAGACTGTTCCCACAAAGTTGGAATTTACAAAATGTGTCATTTCAGAACACTTTTTAGGGTATTGCCGGCTGTTACTTGCATAAGGCAGCTTTTAGCAGATTCCAGTTCTATGAGCTCTATCTGTAACTAAGTTCTCCCACAGCTGTTGAGTGGAGCCTAACCTCTATAGTATACTATACATACACAGAAGGGAATGAAGCCATGATAAAGCTGTAGTCAGCAAGTCAAACTGGGAATAAAGCCCTGGGGTGAGATCCCTTATTTACAGTTGTATCTTTGCTGTCTCTCCAGTACCTCCTACCTATCTCTTCCATAGACATGTATGGACATTTTAATTTGAACCCAGAGTGAGCAGCAAGTCTTGTAACACTGGAGAGAATAAAGATTTTCAGACTGAACAGTTTGGGGAGAGGGGGGCTACTAATAACAGGAGCATTTGTGTCTTATAAGATGGTACACAAAAAAATAAAAGACCCTTTGTAATCTACCTATCTGTGCAAAGTTTGTTGAAACATAGTTAACCATGAAGTATCTTGTAGGGAAATGACATGAAACAATTATATTATCTTATTATAGTACTATCACCACCTAATTTCAGGAAACTCTTGAGAACAACCCATTCTTTCACAAATGTTTGTAAAGCCAGATTGCATTGGTCGGGGCTGGATTTTACACACCTGTGATGATGGGACCTGAATTCATTAGAGTGTGTGTCTGGATGTGTAGTTAAGATGGGAACATTGAAGTAGTTTGTGATTTTGATCCCCATCAAGGTGTCTATAATAAATGTTAAAGGGGTTATCCAGTGCTACAAAAACATGGCCACTTTTCCCCCTCTGTTGTCTCCAGTTCAGGTGCGGTTTGCAATTAAAGTGTCACTGTCGTGAATTTTTTTTTTGCAGAAATCAATAGTCCAGGCGATTTTAAGAAACTTTGTAATTGGGTTTATTATCCGAAAAATGCATTTTTACCATGAAAAAGCAGTTTGAAGCTCTCCCCCCTGTCTTCATTGTTCTCCTATGGAGAGAGCTAAAGAAAAGACCAAAACAGGACAACAAAGAGTTAATCTACAAATCCCTCACGGGATATCTCCTGTGACAGTCACCAGTGACCTGTCTGAGCTCGGATTACAGCTGTCACCCAGCTCTGTGCCTGTAATCCTCTGTTATCTGCTTTCTGCTGCCGGCTAACTCCCTCCTTCCTCCTCCCCCCTCCCCCCTCCCTAGAACAGACAGGGTACGTCTCCTGCAACAAGTCACAATTTTCAGATTTTTCAGAGTGGATGAAAAAGAGGAAGGAGGGGGGGACCTGGGAAAAGGCTTTTTACATGCAGATAATGGCAGATTTGGCTAATAAACCCAATTACAAAGTTTCTTAAAATCGCCTGGACTATTGATTTCTGCAAAAAAAAAAAAATACGACAGTGACTCTTTAAGCTCCATTTACTTCAATGGAACTGAGTTTCAAAACCCCACCCAAACTGGAGACAACAGTAGGGGGAAAGTGGCCATGTTTTTGTAGCGATGGATAACCCCTTTAACACTACAAAACATAGCTAAATGGCGTTTTGGGCAAAGTATGACTTGAAGGATTGGTATCTCCTAAGCATTAATGTATTGAAGTGCCTTTTATCATACATAATCCATTATAACTGGACATTTATGAAGCATTAGTGCTTCTCCTTTAAATGTTGAAGAATAAACATAACAGGACATGAAAGAAATGTATAAAACACAGTTGCTCCACCCTAGCTCTGTATCATTGCCAAGTGGTAACAATAGGATTGGGAACAGTAATGTTCTGTACTCTGCGGGACAAATGTTCTGCATGGCTATAAACTTCCATGTGATACAAACGGATGACAAAGATGCAACAAATGTTAATTCACAGATTTTATTTGAAAACCGCAAACCATTTAGATTAACCAATAAATAACTTAATCTAAAAATGACATTTGCCTCCATTCCTAGCAGAGCCAACACCTTCATATCCCTGTTGTAACAAAAGCTCTGAAATCAGGCAGCGATGGGGCTCAACTAAAAACAAGAGACCACATACAAAGATCAAAGGGTTAAAACGGATCACAGTTATGTAGTACACAAATATTAGGAAGAAGATGTTTTATATAAAAAGATTTATTGGTTTCATAGAAAGAGACACCACACCATGACCCTTGTCTTATAAAAACGCCACCCTGAATGTCATTTATCAGCCAGGATAATGGATCTGCTTCATAGAAGCATAAGATAATCATAATAGAATATACAGAACCAAGAATATATACTGTATATATATATATATATTTATTTATACGGGTGCACTGGCAAAATAGTTTGCTCTAAAAAGGAGAGGCACTGAACAAGGGAAGTTCTGATCCATGGAGAGGTAGGATTCTCATCAATATGGAGATCGGGGAATTGTAAATGTTCCCGGGATTCAATTGCAGCGCACCAAACATAGGTCCACAATCTGCTAAGGATTGATTTAAGGAGTTAAATATTTAAAAATTTTAAAGAATTAGAAAAGAATAGGTTATTTTCTAGAATCCAGATACATTGCCACTGTACTCCCTAAATTGTATCTGGTACTGCAGCTTATCCCCATGACAGGTTGACAGGGCTGAGCCACAATACCAGATACAGCCCATGAAAAAAAGCGTGGCTTCTCTGGAAAATAAGCAGATGTTTTTTTAAACAAGCCTTTTAATTGCAATTTCCCACATGCTACTATTCCCTCCATACATCCACAGAAATGATTGGTGTCTTACAGATATAGTATTATGGCCATATTGTTATAATAGACTTGGTCTGTACTGGCTGAACATTCACATTTGGCATCAAAGGATTCTCTAAACTACTCTAGTTTCATTTCATCATGGATGTCCCTTGGATTGCTTATGACACAAAATACAATAGCAATATACATCATCAACACATAAAGAGGAATAGAAGCAAATTTTCTACCATTCACAGCATACAACTAATCAGACACCACTAGCATCATATAACCTGGTATACAGATTTAACAAAAAGATTGGGTTCTCTACAGGTTTGAGAGCGATGTCAAATATGTTCAAGATGTTCAAATATAAGCTGTCATGCCAGGAATTATTACCTCGCTGGATGAAAGGACAAAAGATAAATCAAGGGTTTACCCTTAGTAGTTGTCTGGTTACAACTGGTTCCAGACTACAAAACAAGCCCTGTGTTATACTCCCCTCCATTCACCCCTATGTCTTGATAACTTAAGGCCCTATTCCACGGAACGATTATCGTCCGTATTCGGCCGATGTCGGCCGCTACGGACGATAATCGTCCCGTGGAATAGAGTGCAACGATCAGTGGACATCGTTTATGTCAGCTGATCGTTGCAGTCGCTTGTTTTTCAACGTGTTAAAAAACAAGCGACTGATACAGCAACGATCTGCTGCCGTCGCTCCGTTGAATAGGAGCATCGGCAGCAGACTCCCCGCCGCCCCTCCCGCACTCACCCGCTCGCTGCAGTCGCGATGAATAGCGGCGGCAGCGAGCAGGGAACGAGGAGCCTCTAAACGGCCCGTGGAATAGGGCCATTACTAACCATTAGCTAGCCAGAAGGAATAATAGAAACATCAGGACTGTAGAATCTGGCTACACAGGGTTTATCTGTAGTCTGTACCATGGAGACATACAGCTTTGCATAATGGCTCTAGACAAAACTGGTACGGCAGCGTAAGAACTGCGTACGGATTCGTACGCAGTGTGAACATAGCCTTGTCCTGTTTACATGCATGCATTATACATCTTTGTTTTCTACCTCTCTTCAATGGCTATCAGAAGAACGCTACTATCCATCCTATATGATGCTGCTCAATTTGGCCAAAGTAAATGTGTTCTCAATAGAAACAGGGGGTGGACTGCTGTCAGATGGCAACTGGTTATGTTACCTGAAAACTAAAGGATTGTGTGTTAAAATTCAACATCCCCAATCCTTTTTCTCTGAGTCAGATCTCGTCCATATCCATAAGAGTCATCTGGCCCCCCTGAAATCAGTTGACTGAATATGGGTGCACTTGTGTCTGTTTCTGCTCAGTGACCCCTTCGTAGCAGATGATGAAAAGCCCATATGTAAACTCAGCTTTCACTGACTGGCTCTACATCTCTCTCCAGCTTAAAGGGGGTCTCTGATTTAATTAAAAAACAGACAGCCTCTGTTTCCCTGGGGATGTGCTCTCCTGCAGCCCCACATTATGTTATGCAGCCAGCATATTAAACCATGTTATAGGCAATAAAACCAGCTTCTCTTTCAGGGATGCAGAGTTTCAATCCTATACTACAAATCCAAGAAAACTTTATTCTGCAGCCTCATGTCATAAGCTATTAGGCATCAGGCAGAGATGCAGCCAGTCACTGTGGCTAGACTGTTCAATTAGCAAAGCAGGGAGAGCAAGTCCGCTGGGAAAGTAAGCAGAGAGACTGGTGTAGAGGCAAGTCCGCGCATGGTGTATACTATTATTTTACACGTTTTATTATTATTATTTGTTATTAAATCGGACCCCCCTAAAGTGCTTAAATGTACTTTATCATACTACAAGATCAAGTCACAGGAAGCATTTCCAAAAATCAAGCAAAGCTCACTGCAAGCGCTTCTGGAGTGTGTGAAAATCAGATATCAGTCACAGTAATTGCTAAGAAAAGCATATTACAGAAGACTACACATAGAAAACATATGGGGGGGGAGGAAGGTCTTATAAAAACAGTGGTTTTGCTTGTGAAAACCTATGCACTGGTTATGGCTCAACTCTCAACTTAATGCAACTATTTTGTGGCCTAATACTACACAATGTAAAGAGTGAGTAATCGCTGTCAGCACGGATATACTTGTAGAAGGGAATGATCCAGATGGAGATGACCCACAGCCGAGCTGAGAGAAATTAAGTCGTTGAGAGTTGTCTCACTGGGAAAGTGTTTTCTTATCTCTAGATTACTGAAATTGTATCTGCCACGAATACACACTGGACACAACAGGCACTATACAGCTAAAAGGAACTAATGACATCAGTGGAGCGTAACATTAACAGCAAACTCTAGTATCATTGGTTTAGCTATTGTATCAAGCAAGCCGATCTGCTCACCATGTAGATGGTCGGTTTCCAGAGACATGCTACAAACCAATGACAATGGCAGAGCACATTAGATAAGAGATAATATGTTGCTTGCTTACAGTCCAGCCATATAAAATCCTGCAGCACTGAAAATACAGGGTAACAAGGCAGCGTTCTATATTAAGGGAAGATTTGGTGAAAAAGCATTGGGGTATGTGCACACTACGGAATATGTGTGGAGACTTCAAGCGGACTCCGCTGAGCAGCCTCCGCTTGAAGTTCTGCCCTTCACATAGACTCAAAGATATTTGCCGGCGAATTCTGCCTTCCGCCCAAAGAACTGACATGTCAATTCTTTGGGTGGAAGACAGAATTCGCCGGCGAATATCACTGAGTTTTTAGGACGGGCGGAACTTCAAGTAGAGACTGTGGTTGGAATCCACTTGGAGTCTCTGTGTGTATTCCGTAGTGTGCACATACCCTTATTTGGACGGGTTGTTTTAATACCCACCTGACAAAGAACTATTTAGTACACAATCAATGCAGTTACACACACTATACAGTACTTAACCCTTGTTCACACAGGCCTGAAGGAAATGACCTACTACCCTTAGCGGGTTTAATAAATTAGAAAACTTTAGGAAACTTTTTCAACGATTCTGGTACAAGGTTCATTTCACACACTTTACAAGTCATATACAAAACAGGTTTGGACAACAACAAAAATCAGAATTATTTAAAGCGGAAGCCAAAGAAGAAAAGGCCAAACATATATTATATGTAGTGTAACCATAGAACCTAACAAAAGAAATAAACAGGGGGCCATTAGTATGTTAGACTTGTAGAAGCATCACATACTAACAGCTTATATAACAGCGGGCTGGAAGGTCATTCAACCAAACATCCAGTGTAATGAAGGAAGGATGTCATGCTATGCAATGCTAGTACTCCTTTTCTGCAACAATTATTGATGTTAAAAGCATACCTCCAGTGGGAAACATAAACTTCACCGTGGCCTCAGATCCTCATAGACAGTGTCTCATGTAAAGACTTTACTTCTTAAAGGGGTTATCCAGGATTAGAAAAAGCACAGCTACTTTCTTGCAAATACACGCCAACCCTTTTCCCAGGTTTTGTGTGGTAATACAATTCAGCACCATTCACTTTAATGGAACAGAGCTGCAAAACGACACTTAAACTAAGGACAAGAGGACTGGCGTAGAGATGTGAATTAACACAATAAAGTGCATATCCTTAAGATGGTCACTGGAAATTAGCTTTAGGTAATAGGTACACTGTTTGCTCCTGGTTGGGCATGGTCGACAGAACAGATACTAACTAGAGATGAGCGAACCTTGAGCATGCTCGAGTCCATCCAAACCCGATCGTTCGGCATTTGATTAGCGGTGGCTGCTGAAGTTGGATAAAGCCCTAAGGCTATGTGGAAAACATGGATATAGTCATTGGCTGTATCCATGTTTTCCAGACAACCTTAGAGCTTTAGGGGCCTATTCCACGGAGCGATAATCGGCCCGATTCGGACAATTATCACTCCGTGGAATATAGCGAACGATCAGCCGATGATCGTGTCATTGGCTGATCGTTCATTTAGGTTCAGACCTAAAATCATCGTTCGCCACCAGCAAATTGCTATGGTGGAATAGCTGTGCGCTGCGGCAACCGACGACTTCAGCATCATACACTACCTGTCCAGGCTGCAGGTCTTCTCCTTCTCCCGCGCCGCAGCAGCTTCGGAGTGGGGCTGTCTGAACTGCCAGACCATTTAGCCAATCACTGTCCGGAACCGCCGCGAACAGTGATTGGCTGAGCGGTCTGTCAGTTCAGACAGCCCCGCTCCGAAGCTGCTGCGGCGCGGGACCGGGAGGAAGAAGGAGAAGACCTGCAGCCCAGACAGGTAATGTATGAAACAAGGGCTGCAAGGACATCGGTAATGATGTCCCTGCAGCCCTCGCTTAACGATCATCGGGGCCGTGGAATAGGCCCAGTAAACGAGCGCCAATCTAGCAAATCAGCACTCATTTACATCGTTTATCGAGCCCTGCTCGGCCAGTGGAATAGGACCCTTATCCAACTTCAGCAGCCACCGCTAATCAAATGCCTAACGATCGGGTTCGGATGGATGGTTCGGATGGAGCATGCGAGGTTGGCTCATCTCTAATACTAACACAACAATATATAAGAACTTTTACAAGGCCTGATGTGTGCAGCAAATGAGCACCTATCAGAGAGATCGACAATCACTTGCAGGGCTTTACAAGGCTCTATCATACAGCAATAAATTGATCGCTGCATTGTTCGTCTGGTCCATTAACTACATGATAGTAGTCCGCAAATTCCCGTTTACACGGAAAAATATACATAGGTCGAGTAGGTCCCTTGTTCAATAAGCCTTAATTTGGCTCAATCAATTGAAGTTTGAGCTGCGAAAATCATCGCTGGATCATTCAGGTGGCCCTTTTATTTTATCACTGTCAGCTACGCATCCCTTGTTTACATGGGAAGGTGTGCAGCCCATAACTATGCTTTTTAGGCCTGCACAGATGATCAGTCAATGAACAAGCATCATCTTGTCTGTCGGCTGATCACTAGCTCTTTCACAACGGACGTTAATGGAGAATGAACATCCCTATCAGCACTTGGTGGACCTGTGCAAAGAGGCCTTAATACTGAAGCTGATCACTTACAGAAGAGTTTCTGCTTAGAAAAATATTGCACAAAAAATTCTTTAGTAAGTTTGGGTTTAAAATTATTAAATTATTAACATATTAAAAACTGACCTCAATGGGGTTTTAAGTTTTTTTGTGACCAGTTCAGTGAAGCAACCATCCTATAGGCTAAGACTACACCAAGACTTGAAGAGCTACTGACTGAATTCTGACTATCGAGGTAAAGCTGCAGTCCTCAGAGTAGTATGTTTTTTCATGAACGGCAGCTATCACTAGGTAGATAAAAATCAGTCAGTGGCACTAAAAATAAAAAAACACACCATCTCCACTCTGTCAGATTCAAGTACCTTCAAGTCTGCTGACCCAAGAACCCACAAAAAAAACTTTACAGAGAAATATACCATAAAAATATATTATCATATTGGCCTGCCGCTTTAAATAATTCACCTTAAACAAAAAAACAACAACATATCTCTCTCTCTCTATATATATATTATATACACACCCACATACACTTAGGACATCTCCCACACCATATACTATAAGCATGGGCATGTCAAAAGTTTACAGCATGGAGACTTATGATCGTGTAGGAATCCTGGTGTCATGGGCATAGGCCGCGTTAGCTCATGTATTCTCCCAAAAAATAAAAACATTCATTCCAACTGCATGGCCCAACCACTGGATGGAGATTTAGATCTCCTATGTACTTCAATACTAGATCTATGGACTACAAAAAATATTATCCTGTGTTTCGTAGATACATTTTGATATAGGGGGTTTCAAGCTTTTCCATTGATCCCAGGTCTTGTTGCAGACAGGCTTTCAGTCTAATCTACTGCAGCAAGGTCTAGAAGTAACTGTTTGTTCCAGAGGAAAAAGAAAAAAAAAAAAAGAGAGCAAAGAAAAAAAAAAAAAAGGAAGTGATTGTGAGGGGCTGTTGCTGAAAGGCTCCTGAAGGCTTTATTTCCCCCCATACATCCTCTCAATATCTTCCTGGTAATGACTCTTGAGCTCCTTGCGTTTCAGCTTAAAGGCATCGGTCACCAACCCGGTCTCTGGAGTCCAAGGCTCAGCAACGAGGCGGATTTTAGCAGGGATCTCAAACTTCTCAAGGGTTCCTATGAAAAAAAAAAATTAGAAAAGAATTAGAAAAAAACACAGCACCACCCCTGTCCCCAGGTTGTGTGTGGTATTACAGTCTATTTCCGTCAATGGCATTTCTGGAAGAAAGC
The DNA here is from genome assembly GCF_027789765.1 of Dendropsophus ebraccatus. Classification (NCBI taxonomy): domain Eukaryota; kingdom Metazoa; phylum Chordata; class Amphibia; order Anura; family Hylidae; genus Dendropsophus; species Dendropsophus ebraccatus. Next base: position 88,456,205 of record NC_091459.1, read on the forward strand.
GACCATGTTTTTCTATGCCTTGAACAAGCCCTTTAAAGGGAAGCTAATAGCAGGGATATGCATATATTCAAGCTGACAGTTTCCAGATGCCTGTCACACAAGCACCCCACACATACCTTTTAACGATGCTGTGTGATCCGGCAACTTACTTTACTCTGGGCTGACAATGTCACAGAGACGGATCTGTGACAGCCAGCTTCCGTCCGGCTGCTGCTGTATCTTTAGGCCACTGTTTGCCTCCTCCGGCTGTCAATCATTCTTAAAGACACAGCAGCGGCCAGAGAGCAGGGTGGTAGTTGACAGAGTCACAGACCCGCCTTTGTGATACTGTCAGCTTACCTAGTTTAAAGAACAAAGAATCAGAATTATTTTTTCTTGGTAGTTTCCTAAATATCAGCCAGATACCTGCAGCTGGAGATTCTGCCAAGACTCTAAGCACTTCCTTCTCCATTATTGGATTATTGCACAGAGACTCAAAGCTTCCTTGTAGCCCTTTCTTCTCTGCTAGCTTCAGTAGCTCCTTTTGGCTTGGCACCACAAAGCCAATCACATATGACTGATCGCTGGAACAGAAAGAGTATTAAAAGGTATTAGAAAGTTGTTAAATGGACAGTTTTAACATAAAGGGGGAGATTTAACAAACATGGTGTAACGTGAAACTGTCTCAGTTGCCCCTAGCAACCATTTAGATTCCACCTTTCATTTTCCAAAGAGTCTGTGAGAAGTGAAAGGTGGAATCTGATTGGTTGCTAGGGGCAACTGAGCCAGTTTCACTTTACACCATGTTTGATAAATCTCCCCCAAACTCTCTGACCCCCATTACACCCACAGTTTACTGTGGCTGTTAATCCGTAAATGCTGCAACATGTGAACACACCCCAAGGGCCAGTTCACACTGAGCAAAAACGGAGGAAGTCCGCGGCTGTGCTCTCCGCTGTGGAATCCCACTGGGCTCAGTGTCCTGCAGAGTCTGAACGGGAGGGCGCACACGCCTCCACTTCCTTCCCTCTGGCCGCTCTCCACTCTAAGAATTGACATGTCAATTCTTTGAGCGGAGAGGGAAGGAAGTGGAGGCGTGTGCGCCCTCCCGTTCAGACTCTGCAGGACACTGAGCACGGCGGGGTAATTCTGCCGTTTTTGCTCAGTGTGAACTGGCCCCAAAGAAGCACTGACTAAAACAAGAGCGAGAGAAAAGACAATGCTTTGTAGGTTACACCAACAGCTGCAGTAAAATATCAAAGAAAATTCAAAGCCTGGCACTTCTTTACCACAACACTAGTGTTAATATACTAGAGTAGGACCATGTCTCTGAGGACACCTTAACGTGGTGACATGGTACATTCTGTTTGATCAAATAGTTTGCTAATCTATAGAGCAGGTTTTTATCTTGTGTATGCAGTGTGAACAGAGGCATAGGGGTGCGGCCAATTTTCCTTTTTTTCCATTGTATGTGGGGGGTGTGGATTCTTCCTGTTTGCTTGCACTCCACCCATGTCTTGCAAGTAGATATTTGCCTCCTATTTGCCCACTTGTAGGCTTGTTCAGCCCAGGAGAGGCCATTCCTAGTGTGAAAACGCTAGAGTAGGGACCATGCCTCTGAGGACACCTTAATGTGGTGACATGGTACACTCTGATCAAATAGGGGGGGGATATATATGGTAAGCACTTGCACCTGCAGGTTTCTGTTTTTTGTCACAGGAGCCGATATGAAGGGGAAGTGAGAATGACCCCAATACACACTATATATGGAGCCAGATGTAATATGTATTGACAATTGTAAGAAAATTGAGGTAAAGGGTTCTTTATGTAGAACACATTGCTGATCCTAGAGGCACTGTTAAGCTGCCTGGGCAAATAAAAAAGATCTATACGTGGTCCATTAAACAAGAAATAAAACAATTGTTGCTGGGAACATAATAAAAGCAAAGTGACACACTGCACCAGACTTTGGGCAACATCTTTCAAAATCAAAGTTGGTCTGGGCCAGTGTGCTAAGCCACAAAAAAGACCAAAAAACAAAGAGACTGCTCAGAATAATACTTTACAGTCATTCATCACATACCGCTACAAAATGAATATCTGTAGCCATAAATACCGTGTAAGCAATCTATTCAATTACTCATCTGTACGCAAGAGAAGCAAAACATGGTTCAATACTGGAGGATGACATTCAGAAGACGATTCTAGATCATTACCACTGGGAAATGTTCCAGAAGCTATTAAGTCAATGGAAACGATGACTCTCCCACCAGGAAGGATGATGGGGAGGAGAAAACAGAGAAGAAGTCAAAGAACCATGCAGTGGTTTAAATGGTAAATCCATATAATCTGTCGAGACACTTAAGGCTTTGATTTTCATGACGCAAAATGTGTGTCTGCATCAATCATCCTGATGAAAAGGATTACAAGTTCATCGCGAAAGAAACTAGGTAATATATACTTTTACTAAACTATATTAGCAAAAGGGGGATCAATATGACCAGAAAAAGTAATAATTCCCCTGGAGGCCATTCCTGGCTTAAAGTTCACAAGTATGGTAATGGTTAGACCCTGCATGGCATACTACAGTTCTCTACTGTAACAAAGATGCTAAAATGTTACACATCCCAAATTCTGAATGCAGCCTTAGCCCTGTGGGCTGCCCACAATCACGGACATGAGGCCAATAGAATTCTATGACACTTGTCATTATATGGACCATATTTGTTGTCATGTCTCTCAAGGGGTGTTTCCATCTCAACTAATATAGTTAAACTTGTAGTACAAGAATAACTATATAAGTTTGTACCTTTACATTTTAGGTCCTCTCACCTGTTTGCATATGCACAAATGTTGTCCACAATAGGCAGATTCTTCAATGCCGCCTCAACTTTGCCAAGGGAAACGTATTCTCCTGCCTGAAGCTTTACCAGGTCTTTTTTCCTGTCTGGAAATCATATAAGAGAATATTAGAGCTACATCTACAAGCCTTGCTCCTGAATCAGGTATACTGTGGCCCATGCGTGGTGGCTTCACTTTATTATCTGATGATCAGTAAAACAGGCTCCAAATGGAGTCACCAGTGTAGATATGGACAGAGACTATTATGATAACCATAGACCAAGTTAGGAGCACCATTCTGAAACACATACACCCCAATATTGTCTCTAATGCTAAAAAAAACATTTGGAAAAAGACAAGAGAAAAAATTAATTGAATCTAAGAAAAAAATGCCACTGCTTTATCAAGAGCCAGAGTTTTAGGAAAATCCCTAGTTGTCATAGAAAGAATAGGCCCCAGAGAGGAGGCTGAGAATTGGGGAACAGGTCAGTGTGTTAAATGGAGCGCTCTGTTAGTAGTGACTGTCATCTTCTCAGTACGGAGCACTACAATTAAATAGACAGCTAAGAGGAGATTACAGGGAATCTACGATTGGCTTATTTTAGTAGTACACAGACTACCGGAAAACTTGAGTTGTTAAAAGGCATTGGATAGTAACTTTGGAAACTGGTACCTTAAAGTTTCAACGTATATTCGAATATATATTTATTTGGGTTTAACATTTCATGCTAAAAACAAGAGAGAATCACCTTATTGAGTAAAACGACATAGTGAGTAAGAGATCATACATTGCACATCACTTGCAACACTAAATATCTCTTTGGTGTTAAAGTGACTCTGTATCCACCAACCCACCCCACCAAACCGCAAGTACTATCCGTTTGATGAGAGTAAAACCTTACTAGTCTTGTCTTTTAAAATATGCCCAGTACCTTGGTTAGAGCAAAAAATTATATTTTAATCTGTAGCAGGCGTGTCAAACTGGTGTGGCACAGAGTGTCTTTGCCCCAGGTCTGCGACGCCTCTCCTTTCATCCGCCCCACCCTCCTCATCATTAGGAACCCCCCCAGGCAGGATTTCTATTAATTTCTCGTCTAAACTGCACCTGTGTCACTATAGCACATGTGCACCATTTAGAAGTGATGAATTGGAGAAATCCTGCCTAGGGGCGTTCCTAATAATGAGGAGGGTGGGGTGGATGAAAGGAGAGATGTCACAGACTGGGGCAAGGACACTCTAGGCCACACTAGTTTGAGTCGCCTGCTACAGATGAAAAGATTATGTTTTGCTCTAAGGCACCAGGCGCATTTTAAAAGACAGAACCGGTAAGGATTTACTCTTACCAAACGGAAGGTGCCAGCGGTTTGGTGGGGTGAGTTGCTGGATAAAAAGTCGCTTTAGCCGTCTCTGTCCGAGTGGTAGCCCACTCCCCACCTTTACATGCCCTTACAATTCTATCTCCCACTGGGAGTTGTGAAGTATACTTGTTAGTTTTAGTACAATTACCTGATGGTTTTGAAGTTCTTCCTGTGACACCACATGAGTGCCTTGTAAATGTACTGTTTCACCCCTTTTGGGGTGTGGTTTATACTGTTGGTTTTACGAAAATTAGAAAATTTTATAAAATTGAGAATTTAAAAAAAAAAAAAAAAAAGAGGCGCTTTAGCCTCTTATTTTCTAGTGAGATTGTTGCCAAATCATATGTTTCATAAAAAGACCGGCCTGTAAAAACTGATCACTAGACGCCTGGCTGCAGAAATCCCTGTTGATCTAGTTAGTTAGAGTAGCCAATACAATTCCTCAAGTAGCCATCTATGGAATATAGGGATAGGCAAGGGATGGTGCAATGCCATCAAATCTCATCTTAGATGGGAATAGTACTCGTTTGGTAGTAATAAGTGGTGTAGGTAAATCAAAATATATATACAAATATACACACACACACGGATATATATATATATATATATATATATATATATATATATATATATATATATATATATATACACCTAGTTATTAGTGAATTTGAGATGCCTAAACCTAAAAAGTAATGATTCTTAAGTATTACACTTATGTTCTATTCCACTTGATAGAACATGTGACTATACTTGCATGGTTCATGTTAGGCAGAATGTAGAATGTTTTGCTCATAGGGTAACACTCACCAATTATTTTTAAGCATCCATCAGAGTGAAATTCTCCAATATCCCCAGTACAGAACCAGCGCTGGCCATTTTTATCAACTAAAAAGTCTTCCTTGGTCTTAAGCTCATTTTTGTAGTATCCCATGGTCACATTGGGGCCACCGATCAGAATCTCTCCCCTGGGACAAGGTTTGTCGGTGTTGAAGTAGCCGCCTAAGTAATAAATGGAGTTATACATTAGAATGGTATGGCATTACTAGTATGACCTTTAACTTTGGTACACAGCAGAGGAAGACAATAAGAAAAATGACTGTAATGGGAATGAATTTAATAGCTCTCACTGAGATTATTCTGTTCAATCTTACACTTAGCAGATTCTATCATGGGAAACTGCAATAAGAACAATAAGACGAGAAAGTCTCATGACAAAAGAGAAAAAAAGTCATGCTGAGTTCAGGCAAACCTGGTAAGTTGTGTTTGTGGGATTCGGGATGAATGATATCAGCCACAACAAGAATAATGCAGGGCTGTTCATCCAGGCCTGTGTCATTTGCATCCTTGAACAGTAATTTGAACCATATCAGATCACAATTCCACTTTTAGGCTGGGTTCACAATACGTATATTTCAGTCAGTATTGTGGTCCTCATATTGCAACCAAAACCAGGAGTGGATTAAAAACACAGAAAGGCTCTGTCCACACAATGTTGAAATTGAGTGGATGGCCGTCATATAACAGTAAATAACTGCCATTATTTCAATATAACAGCCGTTGTTTTAAAAAAACAGCAAATATTTGCCATTAAATGGCGGCTATCCACTCAATTTCAACATTGTGTGAACAGATCCTTTCTGTGTTTTCAATCCACTCCTGGTTTTGGTTGCAATATGAGGACCACAATACTGACTGAAATATACGTAGTGTGAACCCAGCCTTATTATTGCACAGTGAAAATCTATGTAAAGCCTGTCATGTTCAAAAATAATATGAAAGACTAATATGATGTGGAAACTGTAGGGCACATGACCTCTACCTGGTAAGAACAGCACCCTTCAGCTCTCAGATGTGTAACCTAATAACTTAATTCTAAATTGTCAGCATTCCCTGATATCCACTTGGAGAACGAAGGATTGGGCAGGCTGAAGGAACACACTGAGCCTTTGTTTGTAAGCAGCTACCAATGGAGATTAAATTATTATGGCATGTGTGCAGTTTTTTGGGGTACAAAAGACAAATTTTTGCCTCCATCTAGAGACTGGTGTGGGTTCAAGATTTGAGAACTGCATCTAGGAGACGGACCTGGGTATTTTTAATTTTTTTTATAGGACTGAAATGAAAACAGAAATTACACTGAAGAGCAAATGGTATTGGGTCTTTTGCCCACAGCTACCAGTTGTTAAAGCTCTTTGGGAAAAACATTCTTGGAATAGTACAAGTGGGTAAACAGAAGTCATTAAACCAAACAAAAAGCAGCTCATAGTTATTCACACATGAGAAAATTAAAACCTTTAAGGTTACTTTTTTTACAAAAATTATAGATGGCTTGAAATTACCTTCCTCCCAGTTCTTAAGTTTGATCTCGCTGCAGACCAGAGGAGCGCCCACTCTGCCCGTACTGTAGTCCCAAACTGAAAAATAAGCAATAGAAAATTGGTCAAAGCACTAGCGATTTATTTTTTTTGTAGCATAAACTGCCGGCCAACAGTTGTACCTACAAATATGAACCTGCTCATCAGCGGGATACTACTGTTGACTTATCAGAGGTTAACCGATTGTTGTCTCTATTTACTGCTTTACCTGTTCAGTTTTGTTCCTCACAACACCTCTAATGCACTACTATAACACTCAGGAGATAGATTGTAGATTACACTTTTTTACTAATAACTGAAAGTAAGAGTATTCCTGAAAGCAGAAGTAAATCTAGTACTATATAACGAATACTAGCAAATCCACACTCACGTTCTGTGATTGTGCCGGCACCACAGGTTTCGGTAAGGCCATACCCTTGACCAACTGGGCAGCAGAAGCAGATGTTCATGAAGCGTTGGGTGGCAGCTGAAAGGGGTGCTCCACCAGAAAGCAGGACTCTCATCTTTCCCCCTAATAACTTTCTCACTTTCCGAAACACAATCCTGGAAACAAAGGGAAGTTACAAAAGGTCAATATAAGAGGATAACTCAGAATCTTTATTAGGCTATGTGCACACTGAGGAAAACACGTGGAGGGCTTGCTGTGGATTCTGCCGCCCTTCCCACTTTACTCTCCTCCTGTGGCTCCATTCTATGGTCAGGCAGATTATGCCCTCCGCCCAAAGAATGGACAGGTTCCTTCTTTTGGCGGAGGGCGGAATCTGCCTGACTACAGAATGGAGCCTAAGGCACAGGCAGAGAGTTAAGCGGGAGGAGTGCGCGGGGACGAGCAACAGAATCCGCCGCAAGTTCTCCGCATGTTTTCCTCAGAGTGCACATACCCTGAAAGAAAGAAGTAGGGCCCTGTACTAGAACTAAACTACAGGGTTTAGTTGGATCAGAAATCCTTTATCACAGGCAGGTTACAGAGTTTATACATTATACAGAGCTGGAAATGACTAAACTGTTTGGATTTATATAGAGAGATAAATGATGGTGGATTCTGCAGACCCTAATGCTGGAGACACTTTATTTATCCATCAGGGTCACTCAGGCTCTGAACAATGATATTCTGCCAGACAACAGCTGGAAGAGGCCATTGCCTAGTAGAGTCCTAGAAGAATGAGGAAAACACTTAAGGAAGATGACTACACATTGCCCATCTTGTGAACTGTAGATCCATGCTAAGTCATCCCACTTCCCTAGAATGCAAAGGATGACTTTTAAGCCAAGATCTTTGCTTACAATCTAAGTCACGCCATACTTTACCTCTCTGTGGCCTCATTTTTCATGGCTAAGCTATGATGGCCTTACTAACCCCTTATTATGTATTCTCTGCATTATAGGTTCTCTATCCAAAGCTATGGCCTGCTGATATTATCAAACCAGTTAAAGTGTAAGTACCATTTTAAAAAACTTCTGACATGTCATAGCGAAATGTCAGAAGTGTATATTAGCAGTCTACAGAATTCAGCTCCCTGAAGTAGAGATGAAAGGGCAGAGCACGCGTATGCCCATGCGCGGCAGCCCCTTCTTTCTAGCCATTGGTGGGGTTCTTAGTAGCCGGACCCTGACCAATAAACACTTCTACATGTCAGAAGTTTTTCAAAATGGTAGTCACACTTCAATCTTCTTTAAACTCCTTTTTGTTGCTATGCTCTGTATTTGGATGGGATGTCAAAGCAACCCTGAAGATAGCAATGCACTAAGTTACTGCTTATTAGGCAGGAATCCAGTAGATTAGAATTGTGCCATCCATACTCAGATACGTCAATATGGCATTCTGACGGGATGCAGACATACATATGTCTCTAAAGGCACAACTGTAGTGTGAACTGCCCTTACAGAGAATTACCAAAAAAATCAGGCCAGGTATGTATGCATGCAATGATGTCTCCAAAGTGCACAATTCAGATATCAAGCACATAGCTTGTAGCTCAAGTGTAACTTGGAGTACTAGCTCTTTTGTCATTTCTATGTGGATTCTATCATAACAAGAGGAAAGGAATACAGTAACATAATATGAGAGGATGAACTTTTAATGAGCACATTTCATATCTGCAAAAGTATTACCTGTCACACAGCGGTGTGCTGTAACCTCTGGAGATCTGCTTCATCTTGTAGTTGTATGCAAGAGAGAAGAGGCCTTTCTGAACAGGACTCATAGTTGCTACTTTACTCATGACGTTCTTATAAATGCGATCCATGATTTCCTAAAAAGATGCAGTGTGTTATTCAGGGACATCCAAATGGTTTTTAATCATACATTACCAATTAAGACAAAGAGGAAGACCTACAGCAAACCGATCTTATTACAGAGCTACGATTGTATGGGGTTAGGTACACAGAGTTACTGGAGTCTGATTCTGCATTGAAATCCATGTGAAACCTGCATGGAATCTGGACCCCACTGATATCTATAAGAAGTCTGCAGCCATGTGCACACATGCCATTTTCCATACAGGGTTTTCCAACAGATTTAAATTTCTCTTCAAAAAACAACATGTCAATTCCTGATTGACTCCTAAAGGGAGGAATTATCCCATTGCACTTGGAAATCCAGAGATGGACTTACTTATTATCCCTGTTCCTTCTTTCCTAGTCTCTGTATGTGACTTTTTTAAGCTTTCACTAATTTTGCAGGCTCTCCTCGATTTTCAGCATCATGTCACTGTATACCACCAGTGGTAGCAGAGAGAACATAACGTTAAGTTCTGGACGCCATACTCCATGTTCTAATAAAATCTGACAATGTGTGACGTGGAGGGGTCATAAGACACCTCCGAGCACTCTCTCCAGATCACTTGCTCATCTCAGAAGCTTGCAGAAAATCTGAATAAATATTTGTACCTGGACGTCTTCACACAACGTCCTGCAGCTCTGAGTCAGCCTAACGTCAGGGCGGCTAGTTTACTTACAGGAATGAGCACAAGAGAGGACACTTCTTTTTTTTTTTTCTAGTAACTTACAGGGACAGCGGCCATCAGGGTGGGCTGAAGTTCTGATGCATCCCCTTTGCTTCCCTTCTTGATCTTAGTGGACTGTAAGATATAAAAAAAAAGTTCTCTTTTTAGAAGTTACAGCATTACAGGTTCAGACGTATATACAAGGCTGACAGGTGCCAAGGAGAAAGAAAATATACACAGAGAGAAAGTACATGGTTTGCGTCATTCCAATGTGCTCTGCAACCTAAATAGAGAAGCCATACATGCTGTTCATGTTAATATACTTCTCCCCCGTCTATCCTACATGAACAGTATACACACATGCCTATATTCTATGCATTACTGCACAGTTATGACACAGATGAATTATATAATACGCTCCATTTAAAATGTTGCACATTAAATACTAGAGACAAGAACAAATGCAAGTCCCCAATGTTCATCTATGCAGCGAAGGCTGAGTAAAATGAAAACATAGGCATTTCAGAATCAGGAAGGAAATCACTCATTGGTCTGTAAGCAATTTCTCTTTATAGGCAAACTACAAGTTAATTTTATAAATGCTGCTTGAACATTGATTTCAATTTTTTTTCATCTGATACAGCAGTACTTAAATAGGTACTTATAGGTTTGTAGGCTATGAAGTAAAAGTGAGGCGACTTCACAATTTTTGCCAGAGACTCCATGAGGCAGGGATTTAGTAGCCGGATCTTTAGTGATTGGTGGACTGCTTGGACAATCTGCATTTAGCAGCTATTTATACCGCAATTACTCACTTGATCGGAAAGAGTCTGTGGTGAAGAATAGCCAACACGGCTGCCGCGTGACAGACAGACCAACTCTGCACTTAACTCCAGCACATGGGCCAGTGGTAAGTAGCCAATGTAGGTGTCTTCCTCTCTGTAAAAGAGTGCAATGGGTTTAATGCACAAGTACAAAGCTTTCCTGAAAAACTATACCACATAAGATTCTTTAAATCAGCTACATAACAAGTAAATGCAATATAAAGGATAAGCACTGATTGGTAAAATGCCACAACGGTGCACACAACTCCATACTAAGAAGCAACACAGAATTTATTAAAATTACTATCATCAGAACATACCCCAGATTTGGTATCCTCTGTGCCATCCCAGTTATGCCAGCTATTATGTTACTGTGTGAGATCATCACTCCTTTGGGCAGTCCAGTGGATCCACTTGTGTACATGATGACTGCTATATCATGCGGTAGCGGGGATGGCGGTTGCTTGTTTGCTGTGGAAGAAACCATTATGAAAACAATGCTCAGGTCTGTAGTGTTTATATGCCAAAATCTACTTAAAATACCCATACAGGGTGTGGTTATATAAATTTGTGACATTATGCAGAAGGTTATTATAATCAAATTACATAAGATAATCATAATTTTCTAATCTTTGTCTACAGGAATTCTTTATGAAGGGTTTAGAATGAGCAATTAACTACTAAGCAGAAAAGTTATGCCCTATTAAACCATGCGTGTATGGAAAAATCAGATGAAACAGCTGTCGGCTACATGAGCAGGAATCAGGAGGAACAGCTGTCGGCTACTCCAGCTGTTGCAAAACTACAATTTCCATTATGCCTGGACAGCCAAAGCTTTAGCCATCCAGGCATGATGGGAGTTGTAGCTTTGCAACAGCTGGAGAGCCAAAAGGTTCCTCATCCCTGGTCTAGGACATAAAATAGATGGGATCACAGCGCATGTGGGAGTGGGCCTTCTCCCAAATGTTTGCATATATGACTTGGGGTAAATGGTTGGAAATGATTGGCTTTAATGCAGTCACTGTAGCTATGAAGGGCATCTTTAATATGATACACTGATGATTTATTACTGCAGGGAGTATGGCAAATAGGAGAACTAATTCAGACAAACTAATATTGTTAGTCTAGGAACCCAGCCATTAGCAAGTCATGAAAAATTACTTAAGGCACAAAACAGAGACACATATCAGCCTGCTAGAAAAAAAACCAAACATCCCAGAACATAGCTACATCCCCAGCAGTAATGATGTTCCTGAGTTTTATTTAACATACTGAAATTCTGACTATAACTACAAGGTTCACTGGGTGTAGAGGATCAGAGAGATGATGAGAATACCAATACAACGTCCAAAACCTCAGAACCACCAAGTGCACATGTGCTGGGAGTGTGTCAGGCACCAGTTGGTGCTGGGAACAAGTCGCAAATGACTTGATCCTGTTTATATAATGTGTACCAGATGTTTGGGTCCTGAGAGTGCAGCATCTGTTCACATGGAAAGAGAATCCTCTATCACCATAATATAGAGGGGGATGGGTGGGATGTACCCAGTTAATCATACATTGTAGGATTCTCGATTTCCTGCTGTGGGTGACGAAGCCTAGCCCTGGGATGTCCTGATGTCTAAATCTTAGGACTGCAGGTTTCTAGAACATATTTTCTGTAAAAAAAACAACATTCACACAAAAAAGACTTAAACTTAAGAAATCCATGTAATTTCTACATAGAAAAATTACTAAGATATTAGACAGCACTAAGGCCTTATATACATGGGAGATGATTTGGTAAACACAAAACACAATATTGAACTGCAAATATATTTCAGAGACTAACGGAGGAGGGATGACAGAAGGTAAGAGCCTAGCTCTTAACTATTTGTGCTTCCAAAACTCCATCCCAGTTTTAGTTTGCATTCCGGGCAAGAGCAAGATCGGCTTCACCTCTTATATATACACACCTATGGGACAATGGAAGTTTCCATTACAGCCACACCTCCTCTTTTCAGACTTACAGGTTTTAGAAATAGGTGCATCAGTATTACTCACTTACCCTGGCTAGCTCCCAGAGCCTGCACGGATGCCATGCTGTGTACAGTGGTATTGTTGGGGTAAGCAGTCTGCTGTGTACTATTGCCATCCACAAGGATAATATGCCTTAGCAAGGGGACCTGAGGAAGGATGTTCTATAAAAGAAAGAGAAATCACATTCAATGAATTAGCGGCTGGACAATAGAATACATTAATCTGGTGCACAGTGGTCAGGCTCAAGATAACACTTATACACTAGGAGCTGTTTTATGTGACCTTAGGATAAACTGTGCTCTGTGTGTACACAAGGAGTAACACTATTTTTAGCCATTATATAACTAGTATATGGCATTTCACCAATTTTAATAAACAGTCGAAGCTGTAAATCAAGCCTTATTGTGATAACCTATACTAAGAGTAGCTCATCAGTCTCTGCACTTCTGGTCTTTCCACTCCCTCCTCCTCCCATCTCCCTCCTTACCCCTCCCCTTTCCATACAGTTGTATTGGCAGCTTGTAATATGATCTCACAGTGAGCTCCAGGTCTGCCTTGTAAAGTCAGACAGAACTGAGCTGCTTTTTCAGATTGAACGCCAGTTTAGTGAGGGTGAAAGAAAAGAAGTTTAACAAGAGGAGACAGAAGTGATTTTGTATGATAAGAAATAACAAAGTTTCTTACATTCAGTAATCATTTACAAAGCACCAGTCATCACCAAAGTCAAGTTTGGTTAATACTTGTACTCCCCCCAAATTTTTTTATTTTCTTGTTCTGTCTGGAAAGTGTATGAATACATGGACAACCTTAAGTTCCCATTCCCTTTTAAAAGGATATGCATCACTTCTACAAACCTAGAAAGGCATCAGAAGTTTTAAATTGGTGGGGTCTGAATGCTAAGCCTTCCATGCTTGCTAAAAACACTGCTGGTCTCTCTAAGGAAAGCGGAGGACTGTGGGCAAAAACATAGGGGCACAGTGCTCAGTAGAGTGCTTCTGGGCCTTTGTTTTAGTAAAACAAAGAGTCAGTTGTTAAAAAATTTTTTTGCACAAATCAATAGTCCAGGCGATTTTAGGAAACTTTGTAATTGGGTTTATTAGGCAAATATGCCATTATCTGCATTTAAAAAGCCTTTTCCCAGGTCCCCCCCTCCTCTCCTTTGTCATCCACTGCTCAGAATCAAGAAATCTCAACTGTTTTTCTCCAAGTCGGATCCTGTCTGAGCTATGGAAAGGGGAGGGGGAAGGAGGGAGGAGCAAGATTAGTGGACAGCTGAGAGCAGAGAACAAAGGGGGCTATTCTGAGTGCTATTCAGAGGTCAGAGAGGTCAGTGGTGACTGTCAGAGGAGAGAGTCAGTGATGTTGCTGTGAATTAACTCTTTGTTGTCCTGTTTTGGTGCCTCATTTCCCTCTCTCCATAGGAAAACCATGAAGACAGGGGGAGAGCTTCAAACTACATTTTTATGATAAAAATTAATTTTTTGTCTAATAAACCCAATTATAAAGTTTCTTAAAATCACCTGTACTATTAATTTCTGCAAAACTTTTTTTTGACGACAGTGACATTTTAACCTCTTAAGGACATAGGACGTACCGGTACGTCCTATGTCCTCATTAGCACTTCAAAGCGGGGCCGCGCGGCGGCCCCGCTTTGAAGTGCCGCGATCCCGGGTGCCGCGTGTAGCCCGGGACCGCCGCTATTAGCGGGCACGGTCCGATCGCCGTGCCCGCTAATTAGCTAATCGGAGGCAGCTGTCAAAGTTGACAGCTGCCTCCGATTACCGGAGGCAACGTTTCCCTGGTGTCTAGTGGGGGAGATCGCTCCTCCGGGACCTTGTCCCGGAGGAGCGATCTCCGTTACTGATGCCGGCCGGGGACCGCTCCAAGATGGCGCCGTCCTCGGCTCGGCACTCGTTTGTTTCCGGCTGCAGCAGCCGAAAGCAAACGAGTGCCGATCTCATGGATCTCTGCAGCATATCTATGCTGCAGAGATCTCTATGAGAGATCAAAGTGTATATACTAGAAGTCCCCCAGGGGGGCTTCTAGTATATGTGTAAAAAAAAACAAAACGTGTTGTTAATAGTAAAAATCCCCCTCCCCTAATAAAAGTCTGATCACCCCCCTTTCCCAGGTTTTAAATAAAAGTAAACAAATAAATAAATAAATAAACATGTTTGGTATCGCCGCGTGCGTAATCGCCCGAACTATTAATTAATCACATTCCTGATCTCGTACGGTAAACGGCGTCAGCGCAAAAAAATCCCAAAGTGCAAAATTGCGCATTTTTGGTCGCATCAAATCCAGAAAAAATGTAATAAAAAGCGATCAAAAAGTCGTATATGCGCAATCAAGGTACCGATAGAAAGATCACATCATGGCGCAAAAAATGACACCTCGCACAGCCCCATAGACCAAAGGATAAAAGCGCTATAAGCCTGGGAATGGAGCGATTTTAAGGAATGTATATTGGTTAACAACGGTTTGAATTTTTTACAGGCCATCAGATACAATATAAGTTATACATGTTACATATCGTTTTAATCGTAACGACTTGAGGAACATGCATAACAAGTCAGTTTTACCTCAGGGCGAATGGCGTAAAAACACATTTCCCCCAAATAAAAGAAATGCGTTTTTTTTTTCAATTTCACCACACTTTGAATTTTTTTCTGGTTTCGCAGTGTACTTTATGCAAAAATTCAGCCTGTAATTGCAAAGTACAATTAGTGACGCAAGAAATAAGGGGTCATGTGGGTTTCTAGGTGGAAAAATGCAAGTGCTATGACCTTTTAAACACAAGGAGGAAAAACCGAAAACGTAAAAACGAAAATGGGCCATGTCCTTAAAGGGTTAACCTCTTAACAACGCATGACGGGTATACCGTTCATGCGGCCGTTAAGAGTAAACAGAGAGTTCTCCCGGCGTGAGCCCTCTCTGCAGCGCGCGGTACCCGGTTGCTAAGTGCAGCCAGGGACCGCGTGTATTAGCCGGCGCGGCCGATCGCCGCGGCCGGTTAATTAACTATTCAAATGCCGCTGTCAAAGCTGACAGCTGCATTTGAATAGCAGCTGTGCCCCCTCTCCCTGGTGTCCAGTGGGGGATCTCCCCCCCGCGATGCGATCGGGGAGGGGAGATCCGTTCTAATGAGCCGGCCGGGGCTCAGCGTCGGAATGACGCTGATCCCGGCTCGGCAATCTATTCAGATGGTCTGCAGCAGACCATTATAATAGAGCACCGATCTGATGGATCATTGCTCTATTATATACACAGGATTGATCTCAATGGGAGATCAGTTCTGTGTATATAGAAAACCCCCAGGGGGCTTCATATTACTGTGAGTGAAAGTGAAAAAAAGTGTTTTTATTAATAAAAAATCCCCTCCACTAATAAAAGTCTGAATCACCCCCCTTTTCCAATTTTACAAATAAAAATAAATAAATAAACATGTTTGCTATCGCCGCGTGCGTAATCGCCCGAACTATTAATCACATTCCTGATCTCGTACGGTAAACGGTGTAAGCGCAAAAAAATCCTAAAGTGCAAAATTGCGCATTTTTGGTCGCATCAAATCCAGAAAAAATTTAATATAAAGCGATCAAAAAGTCGAATATGCGCAATCAAGGTACCGATAGAAAGAACACATCATGGCGCAAAAAATGACACCTGACACAGCCCCATAGACCAAAGGATAAAAGTGCTATAAGCCTGGGAATAGAGCGATTTTAAGGAACGTATATTTGTTAACAATGGTTTTAATTTTTTACAGGCCATCAGATACAATAAAAGTTATACATGTTACATATCGTTTTAATCGTAATGACTTGAGGAACATATATAACAACTAAGTTTTTCCATAGGACACACGGCAGCATATTTTATGGAAAAATTCAGCCTGTCATTGCGAAGTACAATTAGTGACGCAAAAAATAAGGGCTCATGTGGGTCTGTAGGTGTAAAATGCAAGTGCTATGGCCTTTTAAGCACATGGAGGAAAAAACGAGAAAGCAAAAACGAAAGTTAGCACGGTCCTTAAAGGGTTAATATTGGTACCGTATCCTTTAAAAAGGCTATGTTTCCAATACAGAAATTGTTGTTAAAGTGTCACTGTCGTGAATTTTTTTTTTGCAGAAATCAATAGTCCAGGCGATTTTAAGAAACTTTGTAATTGGGTTTATTATCCGAAAAATGCATTTTTATCATGAAAAAGCAGTTTGAAGCTCTCCCCCCTGTCTTCATTGTTCTCCTATGGAGAGAGCTAAAGAAAAGACCAAAACAGGACAACAAAGAGTTAATCTACAAATATCTCACCCATTATCTTATTGGACAGTCACCAGTGACCTGTCTGAGCTCAGATTACAGCTGTCACCCAGCTCTGTGCCTGTAATCCTGTTATCTGCTTTCTGCTGCCGGCTAACTCCCTCCTTCCTCCTCCCCCCTCCCCTCTCCCTAGAGCAGACAGGGTACGACTCCTGCAACAAGTCCCAATTTTCAGATTTTTCAGAGTGGATGAAAAAGAGGAAGGAGGGGGGGACCTGGGAAAAGGCTTTTTACATGCAGATAATGGCAGATTTGGCTAATAGACCCAATTACAAAGTTTCTTAAAATCGCCTGGACTATTGATTTCTGCAAAAAAAAAAAATACGACAGTGACTCTTTAAGCCTTTTAATATAAAAGTTATCTAGTTGTTCTTACACAAAATGATGTTTGCACTGGTGAGCTGCCAAAATATAGATACAATATACAAAGCAGTAGGCTGAGAGTATCCTGGCCGGAGTGAGAGGTATCAGTGGAAGATGGATGTGTATAGATGGGCTGCCAGAACTGGCAAACAGTCAGGATACACAAAGAAGCACCTGCAGACCTGGGCGTTCAGGACACAGATAAAGCTCCTGTCTAAATTAAATGCTGCCATACTGTGCAAATTCTAAATATGCAGAAGGAAAATTATTACACCAAGATGAAACAGGAAATCAGGGGTTACCATTAGAGATTAGCGAATCTACAGCAGGAACTAAATGCTTCGTTCCTATCGGCATTCTGCACATCAGGCTGCGGGCTTTGAAGTCTGCTCCGCTCCCTGACACTCGTCCCCAGATGCTTGGAAAATATAGATCCAGTCCTGGGAAACTGGAAGAAGTTTCCCAGGACTGGATCCATCTTTCCCAGCAAGCGGGGTGGAGAGGTACAGAGCGGAGCAGACTTCAAAGCTTCAAAGCCTGCAGCCTGATATGCAGAATACTGATAGGAACGAAGCAATTCACTTTGTTCCTACTGCAGTGTCGCTCATCTTTGTTTGACCATGCTTCAGTGTAGTCTCTGCAGAAGTTGCATCTGCGAGTAGGTAAAAGCAGACAGTTATGTAGACAGAATTCACCATAAGTCTGTAGGTGTTTCTATAAGTGGAGTAACATCTGCAACTAAAATCCTTACCTTCAGTTTGGTCTGCAGAAGTTCCTTGCTGGTAATAATGTGGGTGACTTCAGTTTCATTCAGTCCATGCGCGATTGCGGGGCCACCAAGGGTTGCATACAAAGTAACCACTGAAATAATAAATAAATCAAGACTGTGACATGTTGTAAGAAGTCTCTAAAGTCTTACTTTTTCCTCTTAAGGGGGCACATTTTCTTAGGGAAAAAAAACGTAAAACTGTGTAGTGTCATCTCAGCACATGTGAACAAAGTCTTACAAGTTATATAGAAAAAACAGAAGTGTGACCCAGAGGGCCACCATAGTGCCCGCTCCCACCAAGTCATTATGTTTTTTTACAACCCTTTATTACAGGTTAATGGAGACCAAAAACCCAGCAGAAGGCAATTTCACTTGGAGCGGACTTAAGTTTTATTGAGATGTCATTTATAGATGTATCCATGCGGTTTGGGTGACATTGTATGATGAAAGTGTTTGTTTTATGAGTTGGCATATGTAAGGCTCTTTTATTTGCCAGCAAAAGCATAAAATCAAAAGGTAAAAAGCAAAAACATACGCGACTAACTAGGAAGGCTTGTGATTCTTGTGGTTAACGGTTTTCCATTGAAAAGTGCTCTATTTTAACCTTTTCTTATAAAACCTTGGGAATGAAGCGTCAGGCCATGGTCTAAGCGCTGTGCTGGAACATATTTAAGCTAATGCAGACCAGCTGCTGGAATCTCTAGCATGGAGGAAGAGCTGAGGGCCTTGTGTGCGCCCTTTCCCCATCTGAATGCAGAACTCTTCTGAATCTGTTCCTTCTCCCCCACCGAGAGGAAGGCACAAGGGGACAGCAGCTGCACTTCTGCCTGGGAGCTACAGAATGGTGTGGGAGAGTATCAAGCCGCTAATGTACACACAGTCCTCTTTCTGGTGTTAAACTTCTGGAACTAATAGAGCAAGGCTCCATCTTCTATTAGAAATGCAAAAACTGCATGCCATATGCGATCAGATCCAGGGATGACCACATAGCAGTTCTTAGAAACATTAAAGTGCCACTGTTTTTTGCAGAAATCAATAGTACAGGCAATTTTAAGAAACATTGTAATTGGGTTAATTAGCTGAAAAATGCATTTTTAATCATGAAAAAGCAGTTTGAATCTCTCCCCCTGTCTTCATAGTTTTCTAGGGGTGGAGGGAGATAAGGCACCAAAACAGGACAACAAAGAGTTAATTTATAGCTACAGCTACGGCTATCTCCTCTGAAGTCAGCACTGACCTCTCTGACCTCTAAATACCGGCTTTCACACAGGCCCCGCTATGTAATCCTTTGTTCTCTGTTCTCTGCTGGCAACTAATCTTCCTCCTCCCCCCTTCCCTCTCCATAGGTTAGATAGGGCTCGACTGATGTAAAAAAGTCGAGATCTCCTGATGATGAGCAGTGAATAAGAGGGGGGGGGGAATCTTTTTGAATGCAGATAAAGGTATATATGGTATATAGGTATATTTGCCTAAAAAAAAAAAAAAAGGGACCTATAGAACCAGTGTGCTAAAGTAAGGAGCAGGCAGGGAGAACAAGCACTTACCTGAGGCCTTCTCCCCTTTTGTTCTAGTGATCTGTAAGGGTCTCAGCACACAGACCCTCCTCAATGAAAACTTATGGCATGTCTATTAACCACCTGTACAGGGGAGCAGTAGTCCATAACTAAGGAGACTAATGGCGGCCATGTTTAATTCATGTGAATCACTGGGTCAAAAGCAGTCCAGATGAAGGGAAATGTACTTTTAATGGTGCACAAACCCACATCGCAATGCATTATTATTATTATTAGACTTCAGGGCACGTGATGAAGCATTGTACGTCTGCAACTAACTCAATGGAAGAAGAGATGAGCCATGGGAAAATGGATTATGGATGACCTTCTGGACTTTTTTTCCTTCAATGTTTCTGATTAATAAAAGCCTTTCAACTCTGAGAGAAGAGCCATCCTTTTATCAAAAGACTTAAAAGCAGAAAAGGAAAAAGCTTTCCTGAAATACACAGCACAGATTCCCTGCTCACCCACTAAACGTTTGACATTGTACGTTTTTGATAAGGGCTACACCATGACAATACTGCATGAAAATCTCACTCGACCAAAGTTGCAAAGGGAATCCAGCACACTTCTTAAGGGTGTGTTCACACGTACAGGATCTGCAGCAGATTTGATAGCGCAGATTTGAAGTTGCAAATTCAAAGCAAATCAAATCTGGGCCATTAAATTTGCTGCAGATCCTGTACATTTGAACCCACCCTAAAAAGACAAAATTGTTGGGACTTATTGCACCCTGTTAAAAATAGACATAGTATATATAACATCAGGAATGAGAGGGGAAAAATGCATGTTCTGATGAATACCTTGGTGTTTACTGAGACTATGAATGAAGACGATGGTCTGAAATGGGTCAGTAAAATGTTTTTTTTTCCTGTAATTTCTGAGTTTTTCTTATTGTAATATGGTGCAACATAGATTAAGGGTGCGTTCACACCTACAGGATCCGCAGCAGATCTGCAGCAGATTTGATGCTGCAGAATTGATGCTGTGTTCAGTTATTTTAATGAAATCTGCTGCGGATCTGCAGCAGAAAATACGCTGCGGATCTGGTAAGTGTGAACATACCCTGAGGATATTATCCACTTAAGTTTTGGAGTCAGTTTGCAAATGTAACTAATTTTATGGGATTAAGCGAGCTGGCTAGAGACTGTTTGCTCTTATAAAGTTGCACTGTGATATTACACATAAAGACTGTCATCGTCACAGATCACACAAGACTTTACCATAACAGGTCATAGAGTAACTCACTTACCATCTGTCTATGGCTTGCCAAATTGTCGTGCCCAGGCCCA
The DNA here is from genome assembly GCF_027789765.1 of Dendropsophus ebraccatus. Classification (NCBI taxonomy): domain Eukaryota; kingdom Metazoa; phylum Chordata; class Amphibia; order Anura; family Hylidae; genus Dendropsophus; species Dendropsophus ebraccatus. Next base: position 88,476,840 of record NC_091459.1, read on the forward strand.
AGCCTGTTCTACACAGAAACACATTACAAACCTGCCATTCCTCAAGTTACAATAGATCCCGGCAAGGCAGCCACCAATGCCTCTTAAGTTCTCTGTATATTAATGACATGACAAAGCTAGAAAATCCCATTTATACTAGAGGAGCCTCAGAAGACTAGGACTGATAATACAAGATTCTGATGACATGCATACACAAGGTGGGGAATACAGTAGTAGAGTGTATCATAAGAGTCCATAATGTGCAGAGATTCTGTATACATGAGTGTAACAGTACATAGGCTGTGAGGCTCTAAGCACCTCGTCGGGATATATAAGTGACTCACACAGCCCATGCACACACACACACACTTCACTAATATTTATTTTCATGTCCATTACCAGATGAGAAGCAAAGGCGAGAGCACATGGACGGAGCTCTTCCTGCCTCCATCCGAACTAGTGGGACAAAGCAAAAAATGGGAAGGTTCCCACAAGCTGTCTTAACTCACTCCAGTGACCCCAGTTACATAAACAATGAATGGCAGGGAAAGCCTTCGTCCATGGCTAAGCAAATGTGCTGGGTTCATGTCCTGCACCCTTTACACCCTGGACTGTCAAAGGTTTGTCAATGCTTCTCCCATTTCAAACCAACCAATCTCCGGAGTCACATGCTGATAATGTAGATACAACCACAATGGTGACTAGTAAAGGTTGGTAGTGGTAAAGTTTAGGTGGAAATTCCCCAGTATATGTCACAGACTGTATTGCTGCTTTATGGATGTGCGTGTGAATGGAGTTCAGCGCGGTCAGACATATCCTCACCAGCCTACTTGTCAGTCCATCGATAAATTGTATGAAATCCTGTAATCCACAAGTCATTCGCACATTATAAAGTTATATAAACAGCAAAACTGCTGTCATAAGGCAATTCTGGGAAACTTTGCAGTGCTAAAGGAATTTGCATATACTGTACATGACAGGCACTCTGTTGGACACTCGTAGTCACTTGCTGCTGTGTAGTTTACATTTAATTTTTCTTTCAACATTTGAAAATTCTGTCAATTCGTTCAAACTTCCTTCAAGCCTTTGGTCTGGGTGACCGCTGTTCTAGCTCCCATATGGATGGCGTCCATAGAACTAATGAAGACTTATTACTACCTGGTTACTGGAAGTTTATTGTACTTTAAGGGTCCATTTACAAAGAACGATTATCTGCCAAAGATTTGAAGCCAAAGCCAGGAATGCATTTGAAAAGAGGAAAACTCTCAGGCTTTCCTGTATAACCTGATCTCTGTTTATAGTCTGTTTCTGGCTTTGGCTTCAAATCTTTGGCACATAATCTGTCAGATAATCTTTCTGTGTAAATGGACTCTAAGGCTACATTCACAGAGTGTAATAAATTCAGAAACATGTCCATAGTGGTTGTTGAAAACAACGGCCGTAGGTTTCCGAATTCATTATATTCTATTGATTTCACTAGAACAATGGCCTTTGTTCACTGCGGCTGTAAAAAATAATGAACATGTCTATTTTCTATGGCCTCAGTTCACAAATAACGGCCGTAGAAAATAGACTGTTCACACACTGTGTGGCCGCCCTGCCGGCCGTGGTGTGGATAAAGGTCAATGCTTAATGGGTTTTCATTCACATCCATACGGCCAACAAACTTCTATGGCTGGAAAATAATGTTCCTACAGGGCGATAATGCATTATCGGTTGGAGGAACACGTAGTACAGCTATACTCACACGTCGTAATACAATGGCCGTAGTTTGACAAACCCGTTGATTTCAGTGTCAAACAAAGGCCATTGTATTACGACGTGTGAGCATAGCCGAAAGGGTGTTTTCACATCTCCCCTGACTCAGTTCAAGGCCCTGTGCACACAGAGTAAGAGCGGTGGAATTCTGTGGCGGAATTGTCTGTCACGGAATGCCGCCAGCCTCCATGTCGTAATGACACTCTATGGGAGACTCGCACGCTGCATCTCTCGGCGCTGAAGAATGAACATATTCATTCTTCAGCGTGGAGAGAGGAGCTGCGCGATCCTCCCATAGTGTCATTATGACATGGAGGCTGGCGGCATTCTGTGGCACAGGGCTCAACACTGCTGCATCCCTTCCAATTTCCTGGTTTGGCTTGGGGGGAAAGGGGGAATGAGGCTAGGACGCAAAAGTGCCGAGCTGAATCAGCTGCTGTATGTCCTGCAGGAAGTGGTGTATTCTTTTTAGTAATCTAGTTATGTGTACTCAAGCGCTGCCAGCTGTATATACAGCGTACTAGGGATGACAAGGGATCGCCTGTATATCCCAGTTAGGTAAGTGAACTAATAGTAAGTGCTCCCGTTTTGCGCTGTTTTAGCCAACAGTTCACAGCACACCAGATGTAACACAACTCACGAGATTGCTCAGTGTGACTCAATTCAGACATAAGTACCACTAATACTGTACAGCTCCATAAGTTCAGACTGTATCACGTCACCACTAACCTGTGTCCCAGACAGACTCCAATGCCGCTGGTAACAGTAGATGTCAGCAGTCCATGTATGTGGAGATCCACAGCGCTCAGTGCAGTTAGTGATATGCTTCTGGTAATATACTCCAAATGATGTAGATTTATAGAGTTGCTTCTTGCAATGGACTTCACAACTACAGAAGCCGAAGAGGGACAGAAGACCTTGACATGTTTCAAAAGATTCACCCTCCTTTCTCTAGTGGAGAAGGTTGGTGGTAGTGACATGGCACATGTGATACAGTACGAACTTACATAGCGGTACCGTACGAGTGGTAGCTATGTGTGAATTGTGTAACAAAGAGTACATCTAGTGTGGTGTAAAATGTTGGCTAAAACAACACAGATTGGAAAACTCTTAATATGAGGTTTCTTTCTAGTCTGATAGAGGGGTCTCTGCTGCCACCTCAGCAAGAGGTTTTCTATGGAGCTTTGCTACTGCTCTGGACAGTTCCTGACATGAACAGAGGTGGCAGCACTTCCTGCAGGACATACAGCCACTTAAAGTACTGGAAGACTTAAAGGGGTTATCCAGCGCTACAAAAACATGGCCCTTTCCCACTACTGTTGTCTCCAGTTTGGGTGGGGTTTTTAAAGTCAGTTCCATTGAAGTAAATGGAGCTTAATTGCAAACCACACCTGAACTGGAGACAACAGTAGGGGGAAAAGTGGCCATGTTTTTGTAGCGCTGGATAACCCCTTTAAGTTTTTTAATAACACCAGCTTATTTGAAAACAATTATTTTCTTCTCCAGAGTACTATGACATGTTAAATGGTAGACAGCATGTGACCGCCTGAAGATTTCATGACTAGAAACACGCCTGAAAGATGTATCATTATATAAATACTTAGAGAACTGAAGCTCCAAACCTTAACAATGGCCAAGAGAAGTACTTCTGACTGATTAGAGAAGCCTGCCCTGGCCCGGTGAGGTTAAATCATATGAGAATCCTGTAGACTTGCCAAAACCCCACACTGACGTCACAAGGGGGAAGAGGAAGCAGCTGGAAGAAGCCAGAGCTGCACTCTGTAGAGCCTTCACTTCTCCGTCCAAGTGCGGAGAGCTTTCATGCACTCGAGGCTGACAGTCCTGCTGGAGTTCATGGAGACTGTGATACACAGATAACAGCACTTTGCTATATACTCATAACAATGTCAAGTAATTCTGGATTACTCAGAAGAGAACATGGTCTTCTTGCCCTGCAGGAAGTAATACATGCCACAATGGCACATGTGCGGCTTCACATTCTGACACGTAGTATACAATGTAGAATTTGTGTGAGGTTAGTAAACTTTCCAAACAATTATCATTACATTATAATTTTATTAAAAACATAATGAGACATCCAAAAGCATCTCTAAATAACCATGGTCCGCAGTGGTGTATCTACCATGGAGGAGCAGGCTGCACCATTGGTATGGGTTCAATGGAGGATTTGGTACTACAACCCTCTCTCCTGCCTCAGGATCAATACCATGGTGGGAACATTCAAGGGAAACCAATATAAAGCTATAAACACCTTCCTATATGGCCCCTAGCACTGGGTCCAGGCATGTAAGTAAAGGCTATGGAGCAATTACATCTAGGCCCAAAAACATACTTTGTAAATTCTATGCTTCAGAGACAGTTTACTTCCTTCTGCAAGAGAACAAAGTGGAACACTTTTTGCTAGAAAGCCTTGCCTGTAAGACTCCATACACCAGCTGGATCTTAAGGTTGTGTTCACACATGGCATTTCTAATTGCGCAACTGCATTAAAATAGCACAATTTTTGCCATGAAAACCGCAGCAAAAACGCATCAAACACTACAATGCTGTAGAGTGTGAACACACCACAGCACTGAGTGTGGCAATGTTCGGACCCCAAGGAGAATAAACCGAGCTGTTCCATTGATTTGGAAGATAATTGAACTCCATTCTTAGCATTTATGGGGGTAGTCAAAGAAGGTATTAAAGAAGCCAAGTATACAAATGGAGTACACCACATGAAACCAATAGAAAGACAGTAAGGATGGAGCTATACGGCCATTTTGGCCACCACAGCAGTTGCGCACTGCGTGGATCGTGCTGCATCAGTGCACTGCAACCCACAAGGGGCCACAACTCAGCAGTCTCATGAAACCCATTTCAGTTGTATTTCTTGAGACTGCCAGGTCTCAGCGATTGGTCTCGGTCACTGCCACATCTGTTGTAGCTAAATCTCAATGTAGCCCCAGCCTTATGGTTTTCTTTGGGCAAAATAATCCGCTCATTGGTCATTTTACCCAGAAAACCCCTTTAAGAATGTTCTAGAGCTTTTCTCTTCCATTTTAGCTGGAAATATTGCTTTGATGAAACATTGTATATATTTTAATACTCAGATTTTAGTTGATTACTGTAACCACTGCACTCACAAGCTTACCTCAGAAACTTTACTGACACGCTATAATATCACAGCCTCAACCATGTTTTATACACAGACAGCTGCCGTGTTAGGGGAAGAAGCCAGGAGTGAGAGAGAGCACGTTCCATGAACTCAGTCCTGGCTTACAGACCCTGAGCACAGCGCTCTCCCCCTCACATCCTGCTGCAAGGCCCTTGTAATCCTGTCCAACATGGTGGGAAAGCTTGAGCTGGGGTGACAAGGGGGCTAAGGTTATTTACGTTATATGAAGTGCATATGTCATAGGGGGGTGGATGATGGGATAGTCCGGGTTTCTTTAAGATGACTTGAGTAGTATAGTGATTATTAAGACACTGAAAGCAGAAGGTAGGAAACTGTACAAGGATCCATGATAAGGGGAAGATAGATGACATCCACTGGATGTGACAGCACATCATCCTCCACAAGTCTGCTTAGTGTATATGTCATGAACATCGAGGGAAAGTACTGAATTGCATGGATTCAGGGAAAAGGAGTTGGGAACTATAAAACATTGTGCAAATAAATGGCAGAGGCTTCAGATAAGCGCTTTCCCAACAGCGCTATGGTAAGAGATAACTGCCTACAAAAATGTTATTACAAAAAAATTCTATGACATTGATTTGTGGAAAATCATAAAAGGGATCGGAAACTCCATGAACAGCTTACTTCACAGCTTACTGTAAATGACGGCGGCATGGAAAAAATGAATTCTTATCTTAGCATTGTCTTAATAATAACAATGAGAACCTGCATGCAAAACAAAGTATTGTGTTATGTACCATGTGAACAGTGACAGAAACCACCTGACAGCCAGAGCCTGATCCAAGCACTTGCTATAAGTCTATAGAAGGTACCAGCTTGGAAACCCTGAGGTTTAAACTATAACAGACCTGCCACGTTTGCACAATGTCAGTGACATATTGTATTATTATTCTGTCAACATCTAAATGACTGACGTAGACAATGGGAGCCGCTTACGTTACTATATCATTAGGAGTTGGTATGCCTTGGCTCTGTTGTGTTTTGTTTAGGTAGATATGGGTAACAATAGAGCATGGAAAGCCGCTGGAGGTCACACGCGGACTGTGACTGCATGTTGTAATAATACAGATCCAATATTCAGCATTTATAAAGCTCCTGGTTATAGAGGTAATGATCTTGTACGGCACTGTCCCCCCGATGCACGCCTCTACCCAAAATATGTGAGGATGGGTAGATGGAGGCCGGTGTGGCATGGCAGACCTGTCCACGGCACCCTGAAAATGAATCACTGAGCAGCTCCTTAGAGTACACCTCCATCTGCTTGTGTGTTATGAATGATGACAGCCAATAATAGCAAATAATTTAATGTGTGCAAAGGAAAAATAGATCTGTTGTTAATAGTGACCAATCATATTGTAGATTCCAATAAAAATAAATTAGCCCTTGAAAAATGACAGCTGGTCAACTCTTAATAGGTCTCTGCTACATCCCCACTAAATTGCTGAGCAATAAAGGGGTTTTCCCCAGACTATTATTATTAGATCTGTAGTAACCCTGTCAGTGAGCTGTTTAAAGAGGCCGCGTTTCTCAAGCGAGTGCGGCATCCCCTCGATTTACAGCTGTGTATTACAGATCAGCTCCATTCATTTTAATAGGATAATGCTTTAGTGAGTTGTAAAACCAGGCACAGCTAGAAGTATGGTGAATAATGAAGGGGGCAGAGAGCCAGCCAGTAACCCACTAATCTAATGCTGAGAGTCTATACAGTGGTGCTTCGGTTCTCAAACTGCTCGGACCTTAATCAGTATTTTCAAGGAAAGTTTGCTTTGGTTCTCAAACCATTTTCGGACACCCATTCTTGAAGTACAGTAATACCGCGGTATTCATACAAAAATTTACTTGGAAGTAACGTTCAGAATTCAAACTTTCCTTGGTATCTGAACTAAGATTTGTGAGCGTGGATGGTGGGTTGTACCTGGTGAGTTTAGCACTGGTGAGGCTTCACATACAGTACAGTACTGTATAAAATTGCTGGAGTGCATATACAGTACAGTAGTAGTACAGTCAGTACACCACCATCTCCCATCCTGTACAGTACTGTATAAGATTGCTGGAGTGCATACACAGTACAGTAGTAGTACAGTCAGTGCACCACCATCTCCCATCCTGTACAGTACTGTATAAAATTGCTGGAGTGCATATACAGTACAGTAGTAGTACAGTCAGTACACCACCATCTCCCATCCTGTACAGTACTGTATAAGATTGCTGGAGTGCATACACAGTACAGTAGTAGTACAGTCAGTGCACCACCATCTCCCATCCTGTACAGTACTGTATAAAATTGCTGGAGTGCATATACAGTACAGTAGTAGTACAGTCAGTGCACCACCATCTCCCATCCTGTACTGTATAAGACTGCTGGAGTGCATATACAGTGCAGTAGTAGTACAGTCAGTGCACCACCATCTCGCATCCTGTACAGTACTGTATAAGATTGCTGGAGTGCATATACAGTACAGTAGTAGTACAGTCAGTGCACCACCATCTCCCATCCTGTACTGTATAAGACTGCTGGAGTGCATACACAGTGCAGTAGTAGTACAGTCAGAGCACCATCTCCCATCCGTTACTGTGCAGTTATACAGTAAAGGATGAGTGAGGCGTTAGAGACTACTGTACTATAATTTCTGGTTCTGTTGAATGTTTTTTGTTTAAAATGTACAGTATAGTGCTGTTCTGTACTATAGTGATTAAACTAGGCACTTTTCAATGTAATATATGGGTACTGTAGTAATTATTGGTGGGTGCTGGAACCAATTAAACACATTTACATTATTTCCTATGGAAAGACACTGCTCGGTTCTCAAACTGCCTTCCGGAACCAATTAAGTTCGAGAACAGAGGTATTACTGTACTAGGAGTGTCAAACTAAAATACAGCCCTGGATAGACCCATGCTGCTTCATAGGATTGAATGTAAATGAATTTTCTACTTGTAAAAAGTCATGAATTACCTGCTCCATTTATAGGGAGTGTATAGGGAATGCTGCTGTATGGGGTGGGGAGAGATCTGTGTCCAATCTGTAGCATTACATATTGTCCAGTATAGAGACAAGACTATAACATAGAGAAGATGTACTGAAGGCAGAGGACAACATATTCCAGCATGGAAAAGCTTCTGGCAGCATCACAAGTAAGTTCCTGGTGCAGTTTGTCCATATTACAGGACAAGGATTACATTCCCAGACAAGCAATCTATTCCCCCAAGAGTGCAGAGTATTACTCACGTGGGAAATTGTACATGAAGCAGGCCTGTGCCGAAATGATCCACTCCGCTCGGGTCTCACAAAATATGGCGATATTAGACCTGGGTTTTTGGCCTAGTGCAGAAAGCCCAGCTCCAAAGTTAGATGCTGCCAAACAGGTCTCCTCATATGACATCCAGTTGTACTTTCCCAAGATTACCTGGTAATGACAGAAAATGACAAAGCATGTACAGTATTAGTAGAGAAGTCAAGCGAAGTAGACACTCACCTACCTGTGCTATATAAAGAGCACTTAAAGGGTCTCCTGTCACCTATACTAGTAGGGGTAAGGGGGCCATACACAAGATAAAAGTAGGCTGAACAACCAATCATGCTTTTTGTAGACAAAGCCATAAATATTTTAGTCCATATTGGCCATTAAAGTTGTTAAAATTGCCCACACATCACAAAGGACATTGTGCGAAGGACGAATAATCTTTCTGAGAATACTTTACATTACAATCTTCTACCCCAGCTCACCCCTCCCTGCAGAAGAAGATTTTATAACAAGTCTATGGAGACTGTTTGCAGTAACAAGTCAGGGAGAGCAGCTCTCAGTTTTAGGGAGGAGGCCATTCACTCCCTGACCTCTGCACAGGTCACAGAGCATGCCTAGTAAACTCCCCCACTGAAGCTCCAGTCTACTGTTCCTATGTGTATGCTGTGAAGAAAGCTGAGCCAATATGGCTGCCCCCAAGAAAAGAAAAACTAAATAAAACAATTACAATGGGAAAAAATAAACATGATTCAGTATCTAATCAGAAAAAAAAGAAATCTAGGCGACATTTCCTTTAAGTAACCTTTCCAAGAGCCTTTCCATGTGCACAGTAACAAGCTGTGACGCTGGTGGTGTAAGTAAGCAGCACGTGCACAGAATTCCTCATGTACGATTATTTATTCAGTGAACACGACTGTCCCTCTGTAACTCACATAAAGGGAGGTTCCCCAAAGACCGGAGAAGTGGATGAGCTCAGTCTCCAGCGCTGTCTATTCTCTGAGGAGTTGTCTCACTGCACGTCAGTGGTGGTCACGTGGCTGAGCCGTCTGTGAAGCTAAAATAGCAACTGCGCAAAAGTGGTCTGAAAGCTCTGACTCTCCAGCTGCTGCAGAACTACAGCTCTCAGCATGCCTCAAAAGCCTGTGGATGGTTGCTTTATGCTGGGTGTAAAGGACAGCTGTGCACCAAATGTTTTTAATTACAGCGTTACTTAGCGACATGAGGCTTGCTAGCCAGCCATGGGCATAATACTTCATGCTTGTCAGGTTTACAGCACATTTTTATTGATATATATATACTGTAATGTAGGCATCATTGCAGCATGCTTAATAAAATGCACAATGAAGACCCTGCCCACCAATGGGGACTACTGGGTGATAAAGTTGGGCTTACGCCGAGCTCAATTTACTATGTAGAATGATCAGGGAGAGATAAAACGTTATCACTAGATATTGTGGCCTACCAAAGGGGGAAACACCTAAAACGCCTTCACTTTATCCTAACACAAGAGATTTATCAAAGGCTGTGAAAATATACACTGGTGTAAACTGTCCACAGCAACCAATCACAGCTCAGCCTTCAGCTCTGGTAAAATAAAAGCTGAGCTTCGATTGGTTGCTGTGGACAGTTTACACCCTTTGATAAATCTGGGCCTAAATGTACAGACACACAACTCAAGAGCCATGAAAGTGCAATGCTTACCTACACACAATGTGCACACAGTAATATGACCCCTATATACAACAAGAACTGATAACTCTGGGCCACTGTATGCACAAAGCCCAATAATGTGTCACAATCCACAGCTGAGCTATGCGACACTGTATATATAGAGTGATCCTGCCCTCTGCTGGCAATCACTGGTAAAGCTACTAGAACAGTACTGCAGGCACTAGAATGGCACACCTTTTTCTGGCTTTAGATGACATTGACAGTCACGCAACATTTATCTACGATTAGGCTTTGTTCATAGACCAAGTAAAAATGACAATGGGCCTAAACATTTGAAACCAAAACCAGCAATGATATCTGTGAGGTGGCAATTTTAAAATTATGTGTGTATGTGTATACATTTTTATATAGGCGTATCTATCTATCTATCTATGGTTAAGCATAATTTCTCTTCCCCTGTCCAGCAGCTAATGGGTACCAGATGGTCTCATCCCCTATGGGGGGGTTGCATACATTTGCACATGACCCTATCTGTGTTTTCCCTCGTATTTTAAAGTTTGTTTCCATATTACTTGTACTTTCTTTGTGTCCTCATATTACCTATGTTAATGTAGGTGTACGTCATATACAATGGGCAGCTCTGATTGGAAGCAATATCCTAAAGGCTGAACCCTACTGGATGATTTGTAACTTTAAATGTAAAGACACTTTCTAGAGCTCCGACCTATAAATAAAGCTGATTTGGGAGGTCATAGAGAGAGGACCTTCACATGCTGAAAGGAGCCATGTGTCTGTCTTTCTGGCTAGATTAACCCTTACCCTCCAGAAGGGTATTCAAGAATGGGAAACCAAACAGACAATATGGTGAAATCCCGGGGTTGTGGGATCATTAAAAATATTACCACGACATCTGTATGGGTCACATATTGTCATTGATTTTGGTGCAGAATTTTGCCACAAATCTCACTCAATGCTTTGCAAAATCTGTGGTGAAATTCTTGCCATTTCCACAAATGGCATGCTGCAGATTTAACATTTAACATGTCTCTAAGCAAGTCATTTTTTTTTAAATGACAGCAACACATTAAAAAAGATACTTCAGTATCAATTTAAACAAACCAATCAAACAATGTATACTGACCTTTTTGAAGACCTTGCCGTTGGGCTGGATCTCATCTTCCTCACTTAGCACCTCTCTAGTTCCAAGGCATCCCTTGGTCTTGAACAGCTCTGTGGCATGTCTGAAGACTTTGTCCAGGGTATCACAGCCCGGGTACAGGGTAGATGCCAGGCTGCTGAAGCTGTCCACTGATCGGTATGGGCTGCCTGGATCATCACTCACAGGCTTTGCTTTTACCCGTTCTGCTCTACTTTGCCTCTCCCGAGCACCAGAAAGTAAGAACCACGGCACAAATGTGATCACGCCATATAACCACATAAAGAAATGGAGGATGTACCGCAACACAGGATTTATGTCCTCTTTTATGTGCATTTTAAATAGATGGAGGGGAACCTCAGAACAGAAGAAATTTACCTGCAAAACACATACATATAATTAGAAGTGTAAAGTAAATGATACATGGCAAACACTGGAAGACAAGGCACAGGATCCCAGAGACCAAACCTATACAAGATCCAACACAATGGTCCAGATTTATACATGTGTCTGTAACCAATGACAGCTCACTGTGAAGGAAAGCCCAGCTGGGACTGGTTTCTCTCCCAGATAAAAATCAAACTTTTATATGATAAAATTCAGCATATATCCATAAAACACAGTTTCTATAAAAGACAACTACAATGGCTTCCATCCCCATCTGAGTATAATTCAGCTTTACAGAGCTGACTGCAATAGGGTAATAGAGTAAGATATCCATGCTGCTACCAGGGCTGTCAACCCAGTTGTCAGTGACCTTGGTGTAAAGCGGTCTATTCTGCCATGTCACTATATGGGTTTTCAGCCATCTGTAAAGGTGGCTGTCCCCAAGTGAGCAATACTAGCCATACTGGGCACCATTCGATAAAGAGGTATTTCACCCCAAATCTTTTTTTGTATTGTTAAATAGCCCTCACATAGCTCCATGTTTTGCTCAAAGCAAGTAATTACCTGTTCTGAGTCCTTTGGGGTTATTTTGCCCAACTCACCCCTTCTATATACAAGCAATGAGCTAAACAGAGTCCACTCTGACACGCTCCTTCCATCCTGATGTACAGAAGACCCTGCAGCCCGCCTGATGCCCCAGTCACCTTAGGGGGCAGCCCCCCAGACCTCTACACATCAATGCCGCAGCCTCTTCTTGCCGCCATCACTGCATCACAGAGTATTCCCTAAGCCGCTGGCTCCCTCCTGTGCAGGCAACGATCCAGCCCTGCCTGATGCCCCTGTCTCCCCAGCTGCATCACAGTGCCCCTCTTCTGTGCAGGCCCCGATCCAGCCCTGCCTGATGCCCCGCCTCCCCAGCTGCATCATAGTGTCCACCTCAGCGTCTGTCTGTCTCCCGCGCTGACTGAGTGACTCACCTCTCTTCACCCATCATTCCTGTAAGCTGCCCAGAGATTCAGGTTACCTTGTAGCTTAGTAAGAGCAGCGTACAGTCCTGCAGCTGTGACCAAGTATTGCCTGAACACAGTATGCACACAGCCTTATCATGCTCTCCACCAAAGTGGCAAAAGTATTGGGCAGGTTAGGTTTCTGTGGATCTTTATTTTCTTTCTCCATCACTCAGCAGTGATCTCTCACCCCCACCACACTTAGCAGTGAGCCAAAGCACCCATTCCCCCTCCCTGGTAAAGCACCAATCATTACCAATTTTTATTATAGTGAGCTTGGTCAATAGTAATTACAAGCCCACTATGTATGAACTGTAAAAAATTAATAATGCCCAGAGGTATTGCGGCAGTATAATGCCAGGAGGTGTTTGAAGGAACATAGTACTGTGTATTATAATGATGTCACCAATTACTATTGTCAGGGATTGGGCTGCTCTACTTCAGTTGCACAGAAAACAGTCCTGTGTTAGGGGCCTATTCCACGGAGCGATAATCGGCCGAATCAGCCCAATTCAGCCGATTAATGCTCGGTGGAACAGAGAAAACGATCAGCCGATGATCATGTCATCGGCTGATCGTTTATTTGGGCCCAAACCACCGAGCATCGCTGCGTGGAATAGCGTTGCGCGGCGGGCGACCGACGATTTAAGCAGCATCCATTACCTAGCAGGGCTTCTCCTCCGCTCAGTCTTTATCTCGGTCCCACGCGCCCTGCTAGGTAATGTATGCTGCAAGGACATCAGTAACAATGTCCCTGCATCTCTCGCTAAATGATCATCGGGCCATGGAAAAGGCCCAGTAAACGAGCGCCAATCTAGCAGATCGGGGCTCGTTTACATTATTGATCGGCCCGTGGAATAGGGCCCTTACTATTACTTAAGGTAGTAATGACCAGCAGCAGGCAGCAAAGAAAACTAAGGTGAAGGGTCCAATCGGAGAGAATGTAGTTTCCTGGCTGGCGCCATCTTGGATATTGATTACCTTTTAGAAAAACTTGTAATTCAGGAACGACAGCAGCTAGAATGACGGGGGGGGGGGGCTCAAAATACTCAGGGGGACTTGGTGAATAAGGTTTGGTGGCATTTAATCTTTTAGTTCTTTGGCGGAATACTCAAATTTTGTTGCATAAATTTATGCAAATGAAAACTAGAATTGGGCTGCATGTGCTGCACATGTATGGATTCTGCAAGACCCATCCAGAGGAAGTTGCTAAAAATTCAGAAACAAGTTTACCACAGATATAAAGGACTGACCAGAAATGTTAAAGGGGTTTCCCTGGCACAATCATTCCCTACCCACAGGACAGAACACTACTGTGCGATCTCCAGCAGCTCCCATAAAGAATAGAGCAGAGGTGGTTCCTTTCTATTGAGAGACTTGGGTTCCAGTTCTCGCTATTGCAGAGGGTTCCAGCAGCCAGCTCTCCTGTGATTACATAGCTAGGGGATAATTACACCAGGTGAGAAAACCCCTTTAAAATATCCTGAAAGAGGACCACCTAAAGGCTCTATAGGGGAATTATCAAGTACATAGTTAAAGAGAATGTACCATCAGGCCCGGGCTGAAGCACTGAAGGCAGGCCGACCCACCCCCAATGGAGCTGCATCATAGAGGGGCGGGGATTCCTTCCACTGGGGGTGGGTCGGCCTGCCTCCAGTGCTTCAGCCCGGGCCTGGTGGTACATTCCCTTTAATGCTCCTCCTATATGCCTGCAATGTTGATCCAGAGGAAGGAAAGAAACGCTAATGAGGCAGATGCCAATGTCCCATAGCTGAGAGAAAAATTCCTTGCACCTCTTTTTGGCATTTTTTTTTTAACAAACCCGTTTTGTACCAAAAATGAAGACTTTTTCCTTTTTTTATGCCAGCCACTGTTCTTTTTTGAAAAGTAGGCGAAGATCGGAATTATAGGAAGCATAGCTGCCCACTAGATTTATTACAATGTACACCACAGAACTAGGGTACGTTGTAACTGGTTTCTACGCTAGCTTCTGGGTGCAGGGGGACCCAGATTATTGAGAGGTACATGTCTCTAGAAAATTCTGGAAGATCGTACACTGGTGAATGAGGCCAGTCTTAGTAACCCCCCCCCCCCTCCTAAAATTTACTGGTGGATGCTTTCCTTTAATGGAAAAACCGTCTTTACGCAATGTTTCCAAATCATCTGAAATGTTTCCTTTGATGCATTCTGAAAATCAACCATCAGGTGGCAGTAGAGCAAAAGATACCAAGAGTGAACCAGGAAACTAAATTTAATGAGATTGAATATGGGCATCTTTTTCTACTACACCGCTGTGTGTATACAGGCAGGCTGATGAGGCATGATGGGAGTTGTAGTTTTGCAACAGTTGTGAGAGACACAGGTTGGGGGATGCAGTTATGCATAATCTAAAAGGGCAGACTTCACATATCAGTAAGGGAGATTTTTTTTTCCTCTTTTTACTGTATTGGAAAGCATAGTCAAGTTTTTGACTAAAAGTGAATCATGCAAATGTATGATGTTAAAAGTATTTTCATGTATCGGACATAGCTCCAAACATAGTCAATGGGGGGAATTTCAGGAGGTCATTTCTGAGTAGTAGAACATTCGTAGTACATATATGTTACAGTATAGAGTACAATGTCTTATATGGGATGTATTAGATACCATCCAACCATAGCAGAAATCTCAGACTACCCAAGCTGGTATTATCATAGAGATGAGGAAGCGATCTGTCACTGCAGCACAATGAGCGTGAGCGTCCACACAGGAAGCCGCAGCCTCTGTGTATAGATCCTGATAGGTCTCTGTATACAGGCAATGACTTCATAACATGGCCTCGCTCCTCCTATAGCAGACAGAAGCACTGTACATGTATCAGGGAGACGCTCTGCAGTGCTGCATACGTGGCAGACTATTAATCCACAAAGTGGACTGAGCAATGATGGTGTTCAATTCCCTCCATGTCACAAGGAGTTGGGTTACAGAGACTGGATTACAACCAGCAGTGATGTGGTTCCCAGTCAGCAAGGCCATGTGGTAATCCTGGATTTTACGAGCATTGCATTTATGGAAATGCAAGCACAATAAATGTGAAACCAAGTCTGAGGTAGAGTCGTGTAAATATGGGAAGACAGAGGGATTTTACCCTTATGTCGAGGCTACCATAGGGGAAACATCACTGGGGAATGTTCAGGAAAAGTTATCTTCTCCCCTTTGTTGGGATTTCTTCCTAGTTCTGGTGAATAACAGAGAAATGATCTCCAGATCACAGATCCTCACGGTAACAGGCGGTGTTCCCAGCTCAACCGGATTCATACATTTCCCACTTTTACATCCACAAGGCCTGGCCTGACCGTGGTTCTAACCGACATAGATTACTCTAGTGCAGTGCTTCTCAAACTGTGAGGCGCCCCCTAATTGTTGGGGAGGCCCAATTGTTGGTGGGAGGCAGTATTCATAAAAGTGACTATGATCTGCACAGTCCTTTTGCTGTTTGCAAAAAACTCCATTTTAGCAACAATATTAATTTATTTTGTACTTGGGAGATGGGTGAAAGCTAGCCCTGGCATTATTTTCAGCTTTTAAATCTACTTCCACCACAGATGGTGAGGCCCAGGTAACCTCTTGGTCAGTCTGGTGAGGCTGCAGTAGATAGGGTTTGAGAAGCACTGCTCTAGTGTAATGCGCTCAGCTCAGTTCATCAGACCCGCGGCCAACAGCTCATGGCAGTTTTGTGATTTGGACAGTCCTTGTGATTATCTCACTGTCAAGGGACCTATACTACTGTAGCCTTTTACACTGGCGGATTATCAGCAGAGAGACGCTCATTTTACCAATAATCGGCCTGTGTAAAGGCAACAGAGATCAGCCGAGGAACAGGGAAACAGCTGCTCATTAGCTGATGGCATCTTTTGTGTGGCGCTAAAAAAAAAATTATCACTAGCATACACAGGAGATGTGTGGTCGATAGTAATGTATTTAAATGGCTGCATGAACAATGCAGGGAATGTTCATGCAGCCTGGCCGCAAGATCAATCGTGCCCTGCAAAGGCTGCAGCAGACCAAAGATCAGCACGTGTATGAGGACCACTAAGGGTCCTTTTACAGAGGCCAATATGGGGCTGTGCAAGGATGCAAGTGAATGCCGATTGGCACCTGCTTGTGATCGCTGACACTTTTACAGGGATACACAGCACTGGTGAGCAATACACAATATTGCCTATAAAACCAAGGTTAGTGGCAAAGAGGTTAGAAATTATTGACTACATGTACAGTCCTGCGGTGTACGCTATTTTGGCTGTCAAAAGTCCTGAAGAGACCTGCACAGTACACATGTATGCAGAGCCTAAAGGCCTCTCTGTGGTAGTGAAGGAGCGTCTTCAGAAAGCTGAAAGGATCCCCATAAGAACACCGTAATTCTACATGTTTTACAATACATAGCTCTTATGTGACGTGCAATATAAAACAGTCTGTCCATCAGCCAGCTATAGATGCATATTAGACGCTGAGCTATGAATGAGGCATAACCACCTCTATTTACATAAGTATGAAGGGCACTCATATGGCTGGCGTCAGGCCAACATCATCACCTAATAAACAGGAAGAAATAAAAGAGCTGGTAGCTGAGCTGTCCTACTGAGGAGATTTATAGAACACTAATGTGCACAGGATTTCACAGCAAAGCAGCCACACAGGGCTTACACAGTCGCCCCACCCCCAGAACGCTTTCCTGGATGACCCTCTAAATACAGTAAGGTGCAGAGCAGCGGCCTGATATGACCCTGAGCAGATTACACACTGACTTATTATAGGCCGTATGTGCTGCTCCCTGCGGACTGCCAGACACCGCACCATCCACACGTCAGCCACAGTGACGGCCTTTACTGCTGCTTACAGGGACTGCACCAACATACATAAACTCATATAGACCCCCAATGAGAGTGCCCCTCCCCCTTACAGCATCATTACTGGTGGCATTCTCACAACCTATTTTTGTTGTTGATAAAAATATGTAAATTAAAGGGGGTGTCACTGTAACAATTGGGGGGGGGGGGGGGGAGTTTGTTAGCCGCAATGTCAGAATATGGCCAACAGGATATTGTAAATTTATTGTGACTGGCACTGCTAGGATTCTGATAGATAGGGCCATAATCCCTAATTCATAATGCAGTCTTACATTTAGATTTTTAATAGAATATTTCTCTATTTGCAGCCAGAAGTCACTGTAAGATCTACAGCTTTTGTATTAAATGTCTACACGAACAACAATTATTTTTAACAAAAGGTGCACCGGGTACATTGGTTTTTTCCCATAGGCTTCTCTACAGCAGTTGAGCATCACCAGAAACACACGGAGATTGCTTTATTTCTTATTCTATGTGGAGGAGGCCTTTAGAACGTATTAGAGCAAGAAATGTTAAAACGTGTGACGCTTCCATCAGTGGTGATACTTCATCAGTGGTGTTCTGTCACAGTCTGCTCGGTGTGAGTCCCCTTCAGATGTGGAGGACATGAATATGGATGATTCTGGCATCACGTTCCTTGTAAATCAAGCAGACATCAGCAGGAAATGCGCCGCTTGTATCTAAAAATAGGAAGGAGTCTGTACAGCCATGAAAGATTCATTTATTGGGAAGGGAAATCAATGTCTGACAGCCAAGGCCCTCTGCTCTCCATCATAAGGGCCATAAACTATAAGGGCTCTTTCCTCACCTCAGCGGCATGGATACCACAGAGGAATGGGAAAATGTGATGCCAATGTATCAGACCATGGACACAGGTCCCTGAGATGGTCCAGTCATTCTTCCAAGCATGTATGAGCTTTACTCATGGTTGGGTACAAGGCAAAGCTCATACATGCTCAGCAAATCACCTGAACCTGTGCACTAACCATGTCTAGGCCGCTGGAATCAACCAGGGTCATGCTCCGATACAGCATGGCATTTTGACACTTTGCCAACGTATCTATTACAGAGGACACAACCCTGCCTTAGTCTAAATGACAGAAAAACTAACAGGAACTGGTAAGAGTGAGTAGTTTTATTTACATGTCTTGCATGTTCCGTTCCGCTCCAGTATAAGTGAGGTTTACTGCCTCGGGTATACAACATGACATATCAGTCAATGTCACTGATCCCTGATATACAGTACAGTAGACTGCCACAGTACAATCCTAGCAACTCATACACCATGGGCTCATATTCTCCTCACCTCTGTAAATTATGCATAGAGCAGGTATAATGTCCTTGACAGGTATATGCCTGCCCCTGCCCACATGACACATGTATGGGAGTGGAGACAGTATGACCCCTGTGTAAGGGCGCGTTCTCACCCTCACCAGGTTTTATGCAGCTTGTGAATCCAGAGCCAAGAACAGATGACTGACACCAACCTTCCCCTGGAAATCCCTATTGCATCGCATCTTCTAGGAAGAAAGATTTTAGTACCACACAATGTACTTCATACCCTCCTCTGTGTGTGCCAAGTCTTCATACCCTCCTGTGTGTGCCACATCTTCTTACCCACCTCTACGTGTCACGTCTTCATACTCTCTCCTCTATGTGTGCCTTGTCTTCATACCCTCCTCTATGTGTGAGTCACTATATATGTGAAGCCAATTGGCAACACATTATGAAGGTATATGACTACAGTAGTAGCCTAAAGCTTATGCACAGTAATTAATGCCCTAAAGAGGCTACTGTTGTAGCGTGGTGGTCCACCGGGTATAGAACTTGTCCCAAAGTTCTGGACACTGCATTCAGCCACTCCATGTATTACCAGCTATGTGCAACAACTGATGTAATCATTTATAAGGTATCACATACTGCTAATGCTGCGTTTACACGGTACGATTATTGTGCAAATTTGCGTGATAACGAATGAATTTGAACGATAATCGCACGTGTAAACGCAGCGAACGATCAAACGACGAGCGAGAAATCGTTTTTTTTGATCTTTGAACATGTTCTTAAATCATTGTTGATTGTTCGCAAAAAATTCGCAATCGTTTCGTGTGAACAGTCGTTTGTTGATTTAACCAATGTGTGAGATAGGCTTAAGCAATCGCAACACGATCGCAAAACGAATTTTCCGTATGATATATCGTACCGTCTAAACACTGATTGTTATGAAAAAAAATCGTTACTCAGACATCGTTAATCGTACGATCGGGCCAATTATCGTTTCGTGTAAACGCAGCATAAGACAACTCGCATTATGCACTTTTACCCAACCTCTGTAATTCTCCCAAACCCCATCCATGTGACAGATCTC
The DNA here is from genome assembly GCF_027789765.1 of Dendropsophus ebraccatus. Lineage (NCBI taxonomy): Eukaryota > Metazoa > Chordata > Amphibia > Anura > Hylidae > Dendropsophus > Dendropsophus ebraccatus. The sequence goes on from NC_091459.1 coordinate 88,496,496, forward strand.
TAAGGATCCATTACATCCAAGTCAGGGAATAGGAAAAGGGAGTGTCTGACATCAGAATCATTATGTAATAGCTCAAATATTTCTCTGCACAACCCATGTGAGTTCTTTAATGACATGCTCACTGGGATCTAACAGTGATCTCAACCAAGACCAGCCTGAAGGCCGCAAGCCCTGCTCCTCAAGTGCCGCAAGAACAATGGGGGAGTGTTATCAATCACTACTGTAGTAACAATGTCATTTGTAGTCCATAGTAACCAATCACAGCTCAGCACTCACATATTCATGCATTAGCCCTGGCAAAAAGAAAGCCAAGCTGTGATTGGTTACTATGGGCAACAAAGGACAGTCATACTGTGGGACCGCTTAAAGGGACTCTTTATCTGCAATTTTTATCTGTCCATGTTCTTGCATTCTTTTGCTATAAGCCACAAATGAAGTCCTGTCCATTATATTCTCCAGCTAAGTAGTCCTCTCTATGCATCAGCATGCCCAGTGTGTAGGCTTACAGCGGGGAAATACAAGGGAGTAGAAAGCTACAAATTACAGATTGAGATCAGCATCCTTTATCCTACATACAGATGACTTTAGTTTAGGGTTTTGAGGAGGTTGAGTTGGAGGTGACAGAGTCCCTTTATTATGTCTCCTAATAACTGCAGCCATAGAGAGCCATGTACTACACACATCTATGGTACAGATACTGGTACAGATATGAGGCGCATCAAGACCGATATCCTACAAGAACACGCCAATATCTTACCAGGGGCTGAGTCTGGCACCAAGAACAGTGCCAGCAGCGACTCAGTGAAGGTAAAGGATTGTGGGAAACACATGAACATACTGAGGACCCAATACAAGCAGATCCAAGAAAGTATTAGGTCTGGGGGATAAACCCTCCTGCAGTATAATACCCTTATAATCTATAGGAAGGGAATACTGAAGACTAGTAAAACTGAAAGTAAGCAATTGTGTGAAGACAAGCAGGCATTATTTTTAGCTGCTATTAATCCATGCCATGTACAAGCAGGCTCAAATTTGGGCCAGATGGCAACTTAAACCCCATTTAATCATCCTAAAACAAGCACAAAATGTAGACAGATATTTGCCGGCTAATAGTCATGTGACCAGTGTGCTGCAGGCGAGCCAATGAGACATGTACAGTTCTTATGGCAGGATGAAACACCTCTTATATATACCCTATAGAGGTACCACTACAGCAAATAAGACTAGACTAGAAGCCAATTGCACACATACTAAAGTGTCATTGATAGGATAGTGTCGGTATGAAATACAGCTGCCACTATTGTTTTACAGTATTCTATTAGTGCTTTGTAAACCTCAGTCAGGCCTAGTGGCAGCGCCCTCTTTAATGGTTGTGCCTAAGGCTGGCTCCAAATGACGTTATACCAGGACGTTGCAGATACACCTCTCATACCTGTTCTCCACTCACACTGATTCACCAGTAATGTAAGCCAAACAGGGTGGAAAAGGAGGAGGAAAAGTATCACAAGAAGACTTGCACCTCTTCTGTGCTTTAAACCCACTCCTGGCTTTTTAGCTTACAAAAACTCATGAGATCTAAGGGTGATTTCACTTTCACATTCTATTTACAAGGGGTTTTCAAGGGAGCGGAAGACAGTCTAGTATTTCAGCTGTATGGTTATAGCATCTGCTTGTTTCCAGGCTGCAGACTCAAAAAAAAAGGCAAAAAAAATAAATAAAATCAGGCAGCAGAGAATAGCATGTGTAACTGGACCCTTAAGGTGTTTTGGTTCATGAATAATATTTACCTAAAAAATATTTTGTACTTTTCCATAGTTTACTTATTAATCAAAAAGCCGTATGCGCTTCTTGTTGTTCCCTATCCAGAGTACTGCTGGGGGTCGTATGGACATATTTTAGGGAAGCAAAAAAGCTACCGCACTGTTTGATGCAATTTTGGGCCAAAGCCAGAAATGAATACAGTATAAGTACTCACTTTACTGCAACAAAATGTTTTGCTGTAGTTGCCCTGTTTTCTCGATGTTACAGTATACTCTCTTTAGGAGTCTGTACACACACTATTACCATACTGTATAATATATATTCATTCTTGCACCAGAGCAGACTTCTCCCAGGCCTAGAATAGTTACAGCATCCAAATCCTGACTGCAGCCTGGAAGAATCTGGAAACGTAGCACACAGTAATACACTAACCTTCCATGTGAATCTGGAAAATTGAATTTGTACTGTGGCGAGGCCAAGAATTCATCGTCCACAGCAGATGGCTGTCTGCGAGAGTAGATATCGCTGTATCAAGCCTTCTCCATACAGGAAACAAAAGCATTCATGCAACATTCATCATGAAGCCAGGACTCCCACCAGACCCACTCACCTGTGCTTCTATATGGAGTGCTACTATTATATCAGTCACTGAGGCCTCTTATATACATACAGATCCAGCAGAGCAGACCTGAAGCATGTTAGCTGTTATGCAGGATGGCTGCCCTCTTCTAAAAACAGCACAGCAACTGGCCTCAGGTTGGGTGTGGTATTACTTATAAATGATCGTTCATATAATTTCTATGGTATTGTCAGAAATCTCTGATGCTTAGTACCTTAGAGGATACAACAGTATCAGAACTCGCCCCCAGAAGAATAATAAGTCACAGAGGTCTCAGGAATAAAAAAAATAACCCTGTATATACACTATTAGGGCATACAGATGTTATACAGGGGATTCTCTGCTCAGGGCCCCCTTCTACGAGCCAACCATCTATTAGATTAGGGCCTTATAGAAGCCGCTGAACTAACCAAAGAAAGCAATGGAGCATGCTGTGTTTTTTAGCCAGTTAGAATCCAGCAAGATCACGGGCACCAGTTGGATACCCAATAAACACTGTGTGGGAGATTTATCAAACTGGTGTAAAGTAGAATTGTCTTAGTTGCCCCTAGAAACCAATCAGATTCCACCTTTCATTTTTATAAGAATCTGTGAGGAATGAAAAGTGGAATCTGATTGGTTGCTAGGGGCAACTAAGATAATTCTGCATTACACCAGCTTGATAAATCTCCCCCTGTGTCTATTGTGCAATGGACTATTCGGCAACATCTACCACTCAATATATTCTGCAACTGAGGCCCTGAAAGGAGCCCCCAATGCAGAGGTGAACCAGCCTTACATAGATGGCCATTCAGTTAAATAGCTGCCATGTAATCCTACAATTCAGGCTCGGCACAGCTTTCCCTATTAGTAAGGTAGTCAGGAGTAAATAGAGAATCTCTGGTTAAATAACCTATTATTGAAGCTTTCTACAAATTAAAATTACAGGTACACTGTTGGGATTAAAACTTTTTCTTTTGTCATATGAATAGGGATGAGCAAATTTACAGTGCTAGCGTAGCACTTTGCTAGGCCCAGCGGTCAGCTTGTCAGCCGGCTGCCTTTGAAGTCCATGCGGCTCCATGTGCCTGGAAAACTGGATCCAGTCCTGGGAAACTTCTCCAAGTTTCCCCAGGACTGGACCCGAATTTTCCCTGGACCCAGAAAGGAGCAGCACCAAATTCTAAGGCAGCCGGCTGACAAGCTGACCGCTGAGCCTAGCAAAGTGCTACACTAGCACTGTAAATTCTCTCATCCCTACATAAACAGAAGGGATTCTTTGCTTGGATTTCAATTAAAGGAAAGCTCCAGTGAACACACACAAAAAAAATACAGTGCAGTCATGGGGATCTGGGAACATAATAAAGAATGTATACTTACCCGTCCCCGTGCCCCCACCGGCCTCCTGCAATGTCACATCCCCAGCTGATGGAATGCCAGTTCAGCCAGTCAGTAGGATACGAACCAGGAAGGAGGGAGAAAACAATGTCTGGCGGCTGTCAGTGACCAGCTGAGGCAGCGCTGCCGGGCCACAGGGACATTCTTTATAATGTTCCTGCACAGTATTTTTGGTTTTCGATGGAGTTCTACTTTAATTTCTGGAGTATATTAATATTTCAAGCTATAGTCACTAGATCATGGAGAAGGGTCATTGATTCAGTCTTCGACTTGTCTGGAAGGATTTATTTCTCCTAAAATGAGGAACACTGGCTTCCACCTCATAGGGGTTATTTTTTTCCCTTCCTCTGGATCAACACTATAGGGTCATAGGCTGAAAGAACCTGTAACATCTATCCACTCAGCTTTACAAACAATAGGAGGGATTCATCAAGCTGTTTTATAGTAAAGGTCATTGTGCCGCTTAAAGCAACCAATCAAAGATCACCTTTTATTTCTCATATTGATATGGTAAAATGAAAAATGATCTGATTGGTCGCTATGGTTTACAAAAAATAATCTTCCTATCAGTGTGATAAATCTTCCTGAATGCTTATAAACTGTTACACTATACATGTTCCTTTACAGTAAACCTCCAGGTTGTGTGTAGTATTACAATTCAGCTCCATTCACTTCAATTTAATTAAACTGCAAAACCACACCCAAACTGAGGACAGGGGTGGCACTGTTTCTGAAAGAAAGCAGCCATGTTTTTCAAGGCATCCATTACCTCTTTAATCTGAGAGTATTCATCCATTTACAATACACTGCCCAAACAGGCAGAGTTATTCCTGGTAGTACGTGTACAGCTAACACATGACCCTGACTAATACAGCACAAGAGGGGTTTGGAAACTTGGCAGCTTCCACATATCCAGCTTGTTGCTCTGTTATGAATTGTGAATTATAGGAGATGATGTGCTCATAATGTGTGATACATGTTATCCAAAGGGCTGAAATCTGATGTATCTGACTATACTCAGCACATCCAGCAACAAAGGGGACCTGACCAGCCCACGACTAGGGCTTCTCATCCACAATATTTCATTTTTAATCTCCATAGTGCTTTCAAGCTTTTTATTTTTAAAGGGAACCATTCACCCCGTGGCCCCCGTTAGAAACAGACATACAGTGACATAAAGGTCAATATACTTACCACATCGCTCCCGGTCCCGTCCCGGATCCCGTTGTTGACACGGAGAAATCGCCGATTCTTCTTCTCCCGCCCATTATGGTAATGAGCTGAGATGAGTCCAACGTCCATAGGAAACGACGGACGAGTCCAACTTATTCATGAGGTCCTCTTCTCGTCGCCGCCCATCCACGCCTCCTGGAACTTGATTGACGTCTTCAGTCTTCAGTCTTCTGCCGAATTCCCGCGCAGGCGCCGTTGCGATGGTCTCGTCACCTCTTCTGCGCCTGCGCGGTAAACAGGATACGTGTTCGAGCCAATCGGCGCACGCGCAGTAAACAGTGAAGCTGCGGAGCGGCTTCAATTGTGAACTGCGCATGCGCCGAAAACGACTGTCACGGCGCCTGCGCGGGATCCGGCGAGAAGATAGAAGACGAGGAGGAAGAAGATCCGGCGTCAATCAAGTGTCGGAGGCGGGGAGAAGGCAGGACTTCGGGCCGGCGGCGCTCATTACCATAATGGGCGCGAGAAGAAGAATCGGCGATTTCTCCGTGTCAACAACGGGATCCGGGACGGGACCGGGAGCGATATGGTAAGTATATTGACCTTTATGTCACTGTATGTCTGTTTCTAACGGGGGCCACGGGGTGAATGGTTCCCTTTAATTATTAAAGGGGTATTGTGATGAAATTAAACGTTTGGTGCAGAACATAATAATCAGGTATTCTTACCTTTCTGTGATCCTCCAGTGTGATCTTGCATTCTCTTTGGGTCCTCATTTTAGGGGTGACAGCCCGCTCAGCCAATCACTGTCCGCAGCACTGTCCCATCTCAGGCCCCCTTCACACGTCCGGAAAATCTGTCCGGATTTCCTATCAGGAAATCCGGACGGATTTCCGGACTCACAGGCTAACATTAGACCCGGACACCCTTCCGGATTTTTCCGGAAGGGTGTCCGTTCCGGAAAATAGGACCGGATTTTTTAGATCCTGTCCTATTTTCGTCCGGAAATCCGGCACAGACGCCCCCATAGAAGCCTATGGGAGCGCCGGAATCACGGGCATTTTCCTGATGTATATCAGGAAAGTGCCCGCGATTCCGGATAGAGAGCCAGCCCCGGACCCGTACCTGCACTCTGGCCGGAGCCCGGACCTCACCAGGGGACTAGGCGCCGGCCGATCAACCGCACTACCCCCCCCCCCCCCCCCCCTCCCGGGCCGCTGCACAGCACACTGTGCCCGGTACTACAGGGCTGGCCGGCCAGAGTGCAGTGCAGTGCAGCCGCCCACCCCCCCGCCCCCCCCCGGAACTCACTACTGGCCCCCACCTTCTCTCCATCATCGGACCCTCTGCCGCCCTGCATCATCCCCCCCCCCACGGGAACTCACCGACCGGGCCGCCCGCCGCATGCTCCGCACCTCCGACCACCGCCCAGACCTCTGCACAGCACTCTGCCCGTACTTCACCACAGGGCTGACCCGGACCCGGACCTCCAGGACAGGTGAGATTACCCCTTAGGACTACTACTCCCACCACGTTCTGCTGGTAGGCCATGATGGGAGTTGTAGTTCTGCAGCCTATGGCCATCCAGGTTGCAGAAGTACAACTCCCATCATGGCTCTGCTGGCAGGCCATGATGGGAGTTGTAGTTCTGCAGCATATGGCCATCCAGGTTGTAGAAGTATAACTCCCATCATGCCTTGCTGACAGGCCATGATGGGAGTTGTAGTTCTGCAGCCTGTGGCCATCCAGGTTGCAGAAGTAGAACTCCCATCATGGCTCTGCTGGCAGGTCATGATGGGAGTTGTAGTTCTGCAGCCTGTGGCCATCCAGGTTGCAGAAGTATAACTCCCATCATGCCTTGCTGACAGGCCATGATGGGAGTTGTAGTTCTGCAGCCTGTGGCCATACAGGTTGCAGAAGTACAACTCCCATCATGGCTCTGCTGGCAGGCCATGATGGGAGTTGTAGTTCTGCAGCCTGTGGCCATACAGGTTGCAGAAGTACAACTCCCATCATGGCTCTGCTGACAGGCCATGATGGGAGTTGTAGTTCTGCAGCCTGTGGCCATCCAGGTTGCAGAAGTACAACTCCCATCATGGCTCTGCTGGTAGGCCATGATGGGAGTTGTAGTTCTGCAGCCTATGGCCATCCAGGTTGCAGAAGTATAACTCCCATCATGCCTTGCTGACAGGCTATGATGGGAGTTGTAGTTCTGCAGCCTGTGGCCATCCAGGTACACTAGGGGCTGTGTGGGTACCTGTGATTTATGTTGGCATACTAGACCATATTATCTCATCAGGAAATCCTGAAGGTTTTTCCTGATGGTTTCCTGATGGTAAAAACGGATTACTGTCAGGAAATCCTGATACTTTCCTGATGACATTTGAGGTCTCCTGATCAGGATTTCCTGACAGTAAAAACTGACATGGACGTGTGAATGGGGCCTCAGTCAGTGATTGGCTGAGCGGGCTGTCACTGCCAAGATGAAACAGGATCATTCAGCCAGAGAATGGAATAGGATGTACAAGAACACTGGGGGAGCATGGAAAGGTATGAATAGCCTGTTAATATGTAAAAATAAAATCTTTTTAAAAGTACAGTTTGGCTTCAGAGGTGTAATGGAGTCCATCATGTCTGAGCATATCACAGTAAAGGGGTACACAGAATGTCACAGAGGTGGCTTGCCTTGTGACTGCTCATGGGTTTTAGGATCAGTATATTCTCTTTAACAATGAAAGGTGATACCATCAATTGTCTCCCTGTTATTACAACAGCAAAAAACTGCCCCCCATTGTGATAGCCTGACTGTGTGAATGCAGTCTAAACAAAAAGTCCCTTAGATGAGATGCTAAGCAGACAAATAGCTCCAGGATTCTGAAGAAGCAGCTCATCAGACAGAAGAATGGGGGTGGGGAGCGAGCATAATACATGCGGCCTGCACACAGAAGACTACACAATGATACCGCTAATAAAAGCATTACGTTATGTGACTAACATAGCAGCGCCTTTATCTGTTAGGGTGCATTCACATGTAGAGGATCCGCAGCAGATATCAATGTAACTAAATAACTGAACACAGCATCAAATCTGCTGCAGATCCTATACATGTAAACGTACCCTAATAAATTACAACTACTGCAACTCCAAAAGCATATGCAATGCCATCCTATAGGGTGCCTGTAATGTATCATATATATCTCTAATAGCAATGCTCCAAGGTGACAACACACCGTTGTCATGTTGTGATGTACCACCAGGTACATCACTTTGGGCTTTTTACATTAACAGACCAACACTGGCGTGGGGATGCTGGAGCACTTGAGGCGGGGCCACTGGCCCCAAGTGTGTTGAAATATCCTCCTCTCTGTGACGCAGCTTCATTAGAATCAGAGGGGATATAGTCACACCGGCCATTCCTGGCTTTGGCTTCAAAATTCTGTCTCCGATAGCCACTCACAACTCATTTTGAGAAATGAAAGCGGAGCTGCAATTGGTCCTGTGTTCATCCGGCCAGGTTGGACGTTCTCTTTGGACTTGTGTGGGTTTGGGTGCTTCCTTTCTTGGAGAATCTACAGATAGGTGGGATATATACAAAAGGCAGTTTTCTCCATCATTACACGAGATAGCGGATCCCACTGCAGGCGGCGACTGATGGTGTGGGGGGGGGGGGGGGGGATTACATTACATGTACCTTGCTGAGGGAATAAAGTCACATGTGTAATTTCATCCTTACTGCTAACTATCAATGCAATAATACCAGGTGTGATATTACAGATACACAAAAGGCATCTGGAGATAACTGCTATATACATCCATGTTTCCATCTCATCTGCCATGTGCACAGGCTTCTATTTATAGGTGAGGCATAGAGCCTTGTCCTCTCCGATCATCATATGACTCTTATGTTTCCTGATAACAGATACAGCACTAACTTATAGAGACCTCAGTAACAGAGAAGGCCGGGTGGTGGCCCCACTGTGGTGTCCATGGTGACTATGCACAAGGACATTCAGGCTATTCTCTATGATGAAGTCAGACTTCTGCTGCAAATATCAGCCCCTTCCTATTACAGTGAAGCCCACCATGCCACAGACATAGGATATTGACTGTATTTGCATCTGAAGAGATACAAATAAACTGAGTCCTATTGTAGAAGTGAGAGTTCATAGTGGGGCAGGGTTGATATCTATACAGATGGCCATATATTGTGAGGCCCATGAAGGACGGGTTAGTGATGACAGTGACCCTATATAGGGAGATGATGAAGCAAGGTAACGCTTAGTAAATACACCCTACATGTGAATACAACCTTATGAAGGAGTCTATGTCCCTTAAAAACAATTTTCTACCGTTACCAATACAATGACCTGAACATTCCTGACTATAATGTAGCAAAGCTGTAAGGTGACCCTATGGAGAGATGCAGCATTGTCCCCAATACACTACAAGGGCCGGTATACTGTTTCTGCTCTGCTGCGCTTTCAATTTCGACAACAAAACAGTATGTCACTAATAGGGTACGTCCGCTCCATTAAACGCAATGATCTCGCTGCGGTATACACCGGAATACCCTTCTGACATACAATTACATTTTGTGACAGATAGGATGTGAATAGGCCCGAAAATACACAGCAGAATATACAGTGAATGGAAGAGATTGTACAATTTACACCCATATGATGATCTTTTAGGGTATAAACCCACACACCGTATATGCAGCGTATTTACTGCTGCGATACGCAGCAAATACGCAGCAAATACGCAACAAATACGCAGCAGATTAGATCTAAATAACTGAACACAGCATCAAATCTAAACCATCAAATCTGCTGCGTATTTGTTGCGTATCTGCTGCGTATACGGTGTGTGGGTTTGTACCCTAAATCTGCAGTACGTCAATGTCTGTCGCAGAGCAAATCTGTGTTACATATGGAGAATTCACAAGCAAGTCTTACAGGTCTCATAATAGGGATCACCCAGTCCTTCCATATTAGAAAACCCCTAGCAGTAATGGGGGCATAGGTCAGATGTGCTATACACTGATAGGAAATACTGGAGCTCTTACAGAGATCACAAGCACAGTCCCTATTGCTGTTCACCTGCTGCTGGAAGCTGGGATGACCTCACAGAGGAAGAGAGCGAGGGGGTGACCTCACAGAGGAAGAGGAGGAAGAGAGCGAGGGGGTGACCTCACAGGAGAAGAAGAGAGCGAGGGGGTGACCTCACAGGAGAAGAAGAGAGCAGGTGTGACCTCACAGAGGCGATCAGGCAGGGATGTCCGCTCCGTGTACCCAGCACCACACTGCCTGTATAGCAGAGAGGAGGAGGACATGACAGCTCAGTGATAACCGCACAGGGAAATGACAAGACTTCTGCTAAGAAATCATACTACTGCGTGTATAGAAATAGATCTCTCCACACACACTTCTATATCCTCCTAAGGCTACGTAGCTGTAGAATATAGAATCTCCCATAGACATAAGATACACGGCGCTGTCATTGAGAAGCGGCAGGAACAATGGCGAGCGGCCGCCGCATGAATAATGCAGAATGGGATCAGACGTCTCCGCCGCCGAGCAGCAGTGACCGCCAGTTACCTCGCGAGCGCCATGTGTAATTGGTTTCCTTGGTAACAAGCGCTGTGGTAATGAGGAGGAGAGGGTAGGGAGATAGTAACTCACCCCGGTGATGGAGCACCGGCCCTGCCGGCCGCTGATGGACGCTGCTGTACGTAAACGACACACGTACAAGGTGCTCGCCGCAGCCGGTGTCCCCGCCGTGAACACGCACAGCAAGCCAGCGCCGCCGCAACCACGTCTCCAGCAGCCAATCAGCGGCCGGGGGTGCGCCCCATACGTAATGCCCCGCCCCCTCACATCCTTCCTTTAGTACCATTGAGGACACTGAAAGCCATGCGCTGATTGGCTGTGAGAAAGTGGCGCGTTGTGGGGGCCTGGAGATGTGACGTCACGCGGGGCGGAGGTTATTAGAGGTCAGAATGGAGCCGGAATGTGAAGTAATATGTAAATGTGTAACGATCATCCACGTTATCCTGAGACTAGGGAGGGTGTGATCGGGGTGCTACACCTTCCTGTACCATAGGTGCCAGAGGCTCGGGCTGTCACATGACCACGTTACAGGGAATTATTAACTGTCTGTACTGGCTGATAAAACTAGCACGAGCTGTATGTATAGCTGCTTCCCACCAGACACTGCGCCATGCTTACCGGCCACCAGCCACCGAGGCTTTCCTATAAACACATTAGGATCACTGCAACTGCAATACCATACACAACCATGGACAGGAGTGGCGCTGGTCTCAGGAAACTCTTGTATGCTGGTTAATGCTCACCAAGCCGTGACGTCACACCTAGCCGCCAGTCATGCCTACGTCATACCAGCCTGTCATCCTGGAGACAGTAGATGCATTGGCCACACTGGAGCCTGCGGACCCCTGTGTTATTAGAGAAGCACATTTATAGAGAGAGCAAATCTTATCCAAGTTCACTTTCTAAATAGTTTCCAAGTACAAAGCTAAATAATAAGTTCCCAGGTGTCCCTGGCCTTTATAAGATTCCCTAGTACCAGATGTCCCCGATATGAGGGATCACTATTGGAGAGGAGCGAACGTACATCACAAACCAGCTCCACTCCTGGATTTTATCAGGACTGACCCGACTCCCGACTCCTGCGCCTTCATAAATGGCCGGTCATATACCAGGGGAGTTATTATCACACTGGCTCAGTAGCTTCTCCCTAATGTCCTACATCATCCTGGGCCACTTCTGAGGGAATAAGGAAACATAAAGCAGCTTCTCCTGTGTGTGCAGTGGATGCAGCCAGTCTCCAGCCTCCATGTCCTGAACTACTCACAACTAGACTAGATGCAGCAGGTGATCTTTTCCTGCTGACAATCTTCTATGTTTTTAACTATTCACCACACACACAGAAACACTGCTAACAATGCCAGATCCCTGTAATATAGAGGTCAGCCGTAGTGATATAGAGAGGGGTCACACATAGTAATATAGAGAGGGGTCACACATAGTGATATAGAGGGGGGTCACACATAGTGATATAGAAGGATCAGACGTGATATAGAGGGGTCACACATAGTAATATAGAGAGGTCAGCCATAGTAATATAGAGAGGTCACACATAGTGATACACTCACACAGCCTGTTGCATCCACAGCATACACACACAGGCTGCTGCAGCCATAGCATACACACACACAGAATGTTGCAGCCATAGCGCACACACACAGCCTGCTGCATCCATAGCACGCACACACACACACACACACACAGGCTGCTGCAGCCATAGCATACACACACACAGAATGTTGCAGCCATAGCGCACACACACACACACACACACACAGGCTGCTGCAGCCATAGCATACACACACACAGAATGTTACAGCCATAGCGCGCACACACACACACACAGGCTGCTGCAGCCATAGCATACACACACACACACAGAATGTTGCAGCCATAGCGCACACACACACACACACACACACACACACAGGCTGCTGCAGCCATAGCATACACACACACACACACACACACACAGAATGTTGCAGCCATAGCGCACACACACACATCCTGCTGCAGCCATAGCATACACACACACACAGCCTGCTGCATCCATAGCACACATACACACTCACACAGCTGCAGCCATAGAACACTCATAAAGAAAAACACACAATCTTCTCCCAGAGAGAAAATACCACACTGAGGACAGAGGTTACTGCTACACCACTTATGTCTTCTCTCTATTACACATGATATCTTCATAGTAACACTGCTGCTCATATACAGTCATCCAGCATCCAGAAAGAGAACAGCACATATCTCCCCCCACACAATGGACCGTTTTAGCTTAGAAACAAACTGCCAAATAGTGACCACCAACCTCTCCCCGACCCCCCCTTATCTAATAGGGCCAGTGTCCTATTAGAATGTTGCTCATAAAATATATTGATGAGCAAAATTTATATCAAACTCAGTTCTTAATTTTTTTTGTTAATTGTTAAGATTTTTTTTAAAGCCCTGTTACAAACATAGGGAAGTGCTTCATTTGCTTGGCACTAGAGATGAGCAAACCTTGAGCATGCTCGAGTCCATCCGAACCCAAACTTTCGGCATTTGATTAGCGGTGGCTGCTGAAGTTGGATAAAGCCCTAAGGCTATGTGGAAAACATGGATATAGTCATTGGCTGTATCCATGTTTTCCAGACAACCTTAGAGCTTTAACTTGGGTTCAGCAGCCACCGCTAATCAAATGCCGATCATTCAGGTTCGGATGGACTCAAACCCGAACCCGGTTCGCTCATCTCTACTTTTCACTATTTACTCCGGCTGCCTTTGGTCTCCATGATGCTCCTCCCTGGGGGCTGGGAAAAGCTGGATCTAGTCCGAGGAAACTTCTCCCAGGACTGGACTCAGCTTTTTCAGGCACCCAGGGTGGAGTGGGACAGAGATTAAAGGCAGCCGGAGTATAAGAGTAATAAGTGACACGGCTGCAGCCACTGGCCAGCAGTTGAATGGAATAGAATAGGACTGAGCTGTGATCCTGTATGCATCCCATGAATAAGGGACACTCCTCTCAATTTACAAACGTTTTTTCTGTTAGTTATTGTTTCCTATTTGCTTTGTGGGTGTCTCTATAAATATTTCAGAATCAATTCTATGCAAACCACAAACTGTTTTATTGTATCGATATTAAAAAAGCCTGACTGTGTCACCGGTGGTATAATCTGGTGAAGGGTGGGGGGATAAGTAGAAGTGCTCCGTTATTATATATTGATTTAATTTCCCACTAATGGAGCCTTAGGCTATGTTTACACTACATAAAAAACAGCCGTATTTTGTAACACGGCCGTTGTTATTAAAATAAGGCCGTGTTTTTTACGTAGTGTGAACATAGCCTTAAAGTGGAAGCACCAGGCCTCTAGCAGTTCAGTTTAGTTCTCCTTGTGACATCACTGTGTGCCATGCCCACGCCTGTGATGTCACTATTTGTTCTTTAAGGGTGCGTTCACACCTACCGGATCCGCAGCTGATTTTCATGCTGCGAGTTTGCAGCGAAATCAGCTGTGGATCCTCTACTGTGAATCTCAATGGGTCCTATACACGTAGCGGATCCGCTGCCTGCATGGGACCCGGCCCCTTTAACCCCTGCGCCGCCGGCCGCCCGTAGCTTACACCCCCGGCCCCCTTAAACCCCCGCACCACCCGCACGCCCGATTGCCACCCCGGTCCCCCCACACGCCCGATCGCAGGCCCGGCCCCCCCGCACGCCCGATCGCAGCCCCGGCCCCGAGCATACATCACCTGCTCGGGCCGTGGCTGTGTGATGCTCCCGGCTCCCCTGCTGATGGGCAGCGAGGGGAGCCGGGAGCATCACACAGCCACGGCCCGAGCAGGTGATGTATGCTCGGGGCCGGGGCTGCGATCGGGCGTGCAGGGTGGCCGGGGCGGTGATCGGGGGGGCCGGGGCGGCATGCAGGGGTTTAAGGGGGCTGGGGCTGTAAGCTGCGGCCGGCCGGCGGCAGCGGCGCAGGGGTTAAAGGATCCGCAGCTGCAAACGCGCTGCATGAAAATCAGCTGCGGATCCGGTAATGACTTTATGTTTCCTGTGATGGTACTTCATGCACTGATTCCCTACAGGGGACCCTCCAAGTCCACTGCCATGAGTGGGCTTGAAGAGGAAAGTTTTCTACTTCAAATTTCCTCTTTTTTAGCACTGGCGGAATTAGTGCACAATTTGAGCAAAAAGCGGAAATTCAAGTCCCCAAGGACTTCTAAGAGATTTCTCTAGCAGAATCCACCCAAAGAATTGAGATGTCAATTCGGGCGGAGTGTTCTGCACATAAATTGCGCGTGTGAACAATAGAGCGAACATCCCATTGAAAATGATAGGACATTGTTCTGTACATATTTTATAGATGGAATTTCAAGTAGAATATATGCACGGATTCAGCTTGAAATTCCCCACCTATTCCTCAGTGTGGACATACCCTCATGATAAAATTATTAAAGAAGTCAACAAGAGAGTCACATCATACTCCACTATGGATCCTTAGAGTATATGCACACTACGGAAATCATGCGGATAACTTCCAGCACTTCCACTTTAATTTCCGCCCGTACCATAGGCTCCATTCTATGCGCAGTCAGATTCCGCCCAAAGAATTGTCATGTCAATTCTTTGGGTGGACGGCAGAATCTGCCTGAACATAGAATGGTACCTATGGGACTGGCGGAACAAGCGGGAGCACGCATGGAATCCGCTGGAAGTTATCTGTGTGATTTCCGTAGTGTGCATATATCCTTAGAGGAGACACACCCTCCTGCTCCAAGATTTAGCCGCCACTGCTTTCTGGGTCTGTGAGACCTTATTTCTGGGCTTATACAATGCAGACAGCAGGCAACAGAACTGATCACTGGACCCAAAAATTAAAGAAAGGCTCTGATGTCTCAAAACGTCTCATGCAGTTGTGAATAAAAATCACTTGTCCACTAGAGGTGGTGTCTCAAATACCCTCCGTTGGATTTATTTAAAAAACTGACACATCCTATCATGTAACCCCCTTCCCCCAATCTCAGTGGCTATGTTCACACTGAGGAATGGAATCTAATCTTAAGCAGATTCTGCGTCAATATGCATGCAGAATCCACATGAAATTCCCCAGTAAAATATTAACATTTCTATTTTCCATTGTGTATAATGGGCTTTCCACTCATTTGTCCTCATTCCGTGGCAGATCCGTGTTTCACCTCAAGAACTGACATGTCAATTCTTTGGGCGGATTCCGCTAGGGCAACCCTATAGAAGTCAAAGGGGCGATGGGGATTTTATCCGTGCGAATTCCATAGTCTGAACCCGCCCAAATTCTGCTCCTATTCTGAGTGGGCTGAATAGGTGAGGAATTTCAAACAGAAAACTTTCCTCTACAATTCCTTGCGGATTCCTCAGTGTGAACATACCCTTGCATAAGGACCAAAGGCCTCATGCACATCCACATTTTGTTTTTGCAGAAGGTGCAGTGTGAGGCTTTAAAGGGACATGTCATCAGCACAGATCACCTCCCCTACACTCTCTTTGTGCAGTCATAGACTTCTATTCCTTTTCCCTGCTAGGCATCCTCCCCTCCCCCATCCACTGCAGCAGTACATGAGCTTCTCTATGGCTGCTCATGGTCCATGTAGGGAGCAGAACTGCCCAGCAGCCAATCAGAGTGAAGCATGGATGTAACACAGGCATAAACTGCACCATAAAGCTCTTTGCATCACATGGTTGTGGCCTTTTTTCCCAGTAAAATACAGTTATCCTTTCATCACAGCCCAATGTCGCTCCATGCACATTCCATCTCTTGTCTTAAACACTTAGATAAACATGGACTTATTTTTCTTGGCGGTTTATTCACCATTTGAGAAATATTTGTAGTCTTATCAGGGTCTTTACAAGATCCATTTGAAAGAAGATACACAGAATGTATTTATCTATGTATTAGACTTTGGGCTTGCAGTGTCACCAAATGTTTCTATTCTGTAGCCCTGGGATCTTTAGTTACCTTTCCTATGTCTATTTGCTCAGGGTGAGTATGTGTATAGTTGGCATTGTGTGATCAGGGCCCTATAATTTATACAGAGGTATAATGCAGACAAAGTAAATTGAGAAACCTGTGCCGTCCCTGCCTGTGACACCCGCCTGCCAACTAGAAGCTGATGAACAAGATAAGTCAGTGGGTGGGAGGACAAGAAACATAATTAAACTACAGATCTCTGACCTTTTTAACCCTTTCTTAAATCTTTTTAAAATGAGCTAAACTTTGGCGGTGGCTTATTCCCCTCTCTGCATTGAGAACACATGCACACTTGTCCAAAACAGACATACATGAATATAGGGAGTATGGGGGCCAAATGTCCATTTACACAGAAAGATTTGAAGCCAAAGCCAGGAATGGATCTGAAAAGAGGAAAAATCTCAGGCTTTCCTTTATGACCTGATCTCGGTTTATAGTCTGTTTCTGGCTTTGGCTTCAAATCTTTGACAGATAATCTGTCAGATAATCTTTCTGTGTAAATGGACCCTTAGGGAAAAATCTATTAAAGCTGTATAGCCATCTTAACAGCTTAAAGATATGTTTACATGAACTTCATCCACTGCTGATTTAATATAAATAAAAAGGTGAAAATTCATAGCAAAAAAACGTGAATGTACCCTTGAACACTATTTTAAACTAAATTTGGAAAGAAAAAAAAGCCCAAGATTAAAAAAAAAAAACCTGCAAAACACAAACTCTCATAAAAGTATATAAAAAATGTATCATTGTAATGAGCTGCAGAAAAAAAAAACATTTAGAAAAGTTATATGATCCCTTTTGTTTTCTTTTGGTGAACTGAACCTGGAAGCACTGCAATACCAGATCAATGCCTGGAGAGGACAGAGCAAGCTATTTAATATATGGTCGCCAGATAGGGGATGTATCAGATATTAAAGGGAACCAATCACTTAAAAAACGCATGTAAAGCTATGGGAATGTGCTGTAGCAGCACCCAGCACACTTCCCAAACATGCTTTTATACCCCCGTCCCTGCAATGTACAAGCTAAAAACGTACTTTATAAACTCGGCGCCCTGTATGTAAATTACCCCCAAGTAGTCCTCTGGGCGGGGAGCTGCGGGCAAGTAGTCACGGTCCCTGGGCGTTCTGCAGTGCTAATCACGCCCCTCTGGGCGTGATTAGCCTGCATAATTGTGGCGGTGTCATCGGAGGCGCGCTGTCTCTAACGTTAGCACGCCTACGTTCTTGCTGTGCCGCTCATGCGCAGTATAGCGGGTCCGGTCTGCGCTGTACTGCGCAGGTGCAAAATAGCCTCGAACTCATTGCCGGATCTCCAGCAATGAGTTTGAGGCTTTCTGCACGTGCGCAGTATGGCTCAGACCGGACCCGCTGTATTGCGCATGAGCAAGAACGTAGGCGTGCTAACGTTAGAGACAGCGCGCCTCCGATGACGCCGCCACAATTATGCAGGCTAATCACGCCCAGAGGGGCGTGATTAGCACTGCAGAACGCCCAGGGACCGTGACTACTTGCCCGCAGCTCCCCGCCCAGAGGACTACTTGGGGGTAATTTACATACAGGGCGCCGAGTTTATAAAGTACGTTTTTGGCTTGTACATTGCAGGGATGGGGGTATAAAAGCATGTTTGGGAAGTGTGCTGGGTGCTGCTACAGCACATTCCCATAGCTTTACATGCATTTTTTAAGTGATTGGTTCCTATACGAACAGATACTACACTTGATCTTAGCCAAAGGCTGAGAAGCGATATATATATATATATATATATATATATATATATATGATCCCTTCTGCAATAAATCTGGCCTTCATATGGCTACTTCAACATAAAAATAAAACATTAGGCTCCTGGAATGCATGGGAAAGTTTTGGGGTATATCCTTCTCAAATGTTTTTGATTGGTGCAGGTCACAGCAGTGGGACCTACACCTATTTCATGGACAAGAGGCCCCAGCAGCTTATACACAATTCCTCCAGTTTCCCAGGACTGCATACAGCTTTTCCCAGTACCCGGGGAGGAGCAGCAGTCAGTTGGGCTGAGTTCACACAGAGTAAAACTAGAGGAATTCCAGCAGCCTCTGTGTCCTACTGGCAGTCTATGGGGGGCTTGCGCGCCTCCTCTGTCCGCTCAGAA
Organism: Dendropsophus ebraccatus; assembly: GCF_027789765.1. Taxonomy (NCBI): domain Eukaryota; kingdom Metazoa; phylum Chordata; class Amphibia; order Anura; family Hylidae; genus Dendropsophus; species Dendropsophus ebraccatus. The sequence goes on from NC_091459.1 coordinate 88,515,161, forward strand.
GAATAGACATGTCCATTCTTGCGTGCGGAGAGAGGAGGCATGCGAGCCCCCCATGCACTGCCAGTATGACGGAGGCTGGCGGGATTCTCCACAGCGGAATTCTGCCAGTTTTACTCCGTGTGAACTGGCCCTAAGAAGGCAGCAGGCTGATGAGCAGATTTCAGAGATAAAAAGGCGTGTCAGTTCGTTATTACTGTAAATTCGCTCATCTCTAGTTTTTAGTTTATCATTGTACTCTCCAAAATATGAAATGCAATTATTATATTAATAGTAATTGTCATTATTTGTCAGGATACATCAGTGAGCATATACATTTCCAATGCATATAGTCAGAGCTTAGAAATATTATGATGAAGCAAACAGCAGGGGCTCACAAGCCCTGAGCTACTGGTCAAGGCCTAGAGCAAAGCGTGATTCGCTTAAATTAGTCCGAAGTATTGGTGTTTGAATCCTGCCGTCTGGTGGAGATCCGTAGGCTGTATCAATGTTTTCCATGTGGTCCGTGGGCTGTCTCTACCTTCTCCCACACCAATGCTTCTTTTTCAAATTAAATAATTTAAAGACGACACCATTGAAAAATTTTTATTCCAAAAATAACATTTTATAACAAAAAAAAAAAAAAAAGCTGGTCACCAACATAGTCCAGCAAATCCGACACTGGATACCGATATCTGAAAAACAAGGACACAAAAAAGGCAGGAGCAGAACACCATCATTTTGACAGGTGTTCTGCTTCTTACAGGATGTGGCATCTTTACAGATAGCTGCTTACAGTCTGGCACACAAGGGCATTGCATCCCCACTTAACCCTTTGGGGGCCAAACTGATCTCACACTGCACCCATAGCAGCAAGTAAGGGGATTAAGTGCCCCTCTTCCTTGTTGGGTGTGGTGCGGGGGGAGCAACCAAACTCCCCTACGACGTCTTCTCTCTTTACCAGAGCCAAGTAGAATGAGCTTGAAGTGTGGTGGGCTCTGGCTCATCAAATCTCTGATCAGCCAATCAGCGTCTGAGGTTGGGCATCGCTGCAACCGCTAACTGGCTGAACTGAGGCTTCACAAGGTTCTGCTCAGCCAGTCAGCAGATGCAGCTAGGTCCCTCTTTAGCCCCTGATTGAATCAGTAAAGACTGGGAGAAGACTGGAGGGTAAGGGCCCTATTCCACGGGACGATTATCGTTCGCATAATCGTTAACAATAAAGGATCTGAAAACGTTCACCCATTTACATGGAACGATAGTCGTTACTTATGATCGTTCTTGTGGTCGTCTTGTTGTCGCTATTGCGTTCGTCACTACTGCGAACAACCGAACAACATGTTATTCAATGCGAACAATTTGCAAACGAGCAAAATAAATTCCAGGTCTTATTAAACGATCAACGATTTCTCGTTCGGTTGTTAATCGTTAACTGCTATTCAAACAAACGATTATCATTTAGATTCGAACGTTTAACGATAATCTGAACAATAATCGTCCCGTGGAATAGGACCCTAAGTTCAGGGGCTGGCTGGCAGATTTTAGCCTGGGGGGCAAGAACACGGCACTGTCCCTTGAGTGTCAGGCTAGCGGCCCATCCTTCAAGGACCACTCTGGCCCTTACCTGGTATTACTCTCCCCAAATAAGTGCGGGAAAGGAAGATACCACATGCGCCACAGAATTATAGTATTGTGGCCGGTGTTCCCAGCCACGAAAAGCCCTTGTTATTGTCTTACCTCCGGATGAAATGTCTCAAGCCCCTGAGTACTTCTTTAACCCTAGTGGTCTCTCACATGCTATATAGTATGTAATGAGAGCTATCCCAGGATATATATCTATTGGATTAAAGGGAACCTAGCTCAGGTGCACAGCATAGTACCTTAGGGAGCCTTTACACAGAGAGATTTATCTGACAGATGTTTGAAGCCAAAGCCAGGAACAGACTATAAGCAGAGAACAGGTAATAAAGGAAAAACTGAGATTTCTCCTCTTTTCAACTCCATTCCTGGCTTTGGCTTCAAAAATCTGTCAGCTAAATCTGTCTGTGTGAATGCACCCTGAAGGTACCATGCTGTGTTCCTGGTGACCCTGTTATCAGTGCTGTAATCATTTACATTGCCCTTCTGGTTCTCTTATCATGTTACAACCATCAGCCCTGAATCTCTACAGCACCAGCTGTTATCAGATGAGGTACTACAACTTCCAGCATATCCTGAGGGCTGCAGACTGTAAGTAAATGCTGGAAGTTGTAGTGTTTGCAGCTGTTGTACTTGGAGGATTCTTGGTGTATTGTTTACTGGAGGCTTTGTGGGAGATCAGAATACATAGTTCTGTGGGGGCTCAGTATGTGGATGAGACCCCAGGAACAGAACTGATACCGTTATATACCGTTACTGACCAAATCAAATACACCAGTATATAAGAAACATATATTATCACTGTGACCACAACCATTACCACCCTATACTAACTAATACCACCAAACCATAATTGAGATCCAGTATACCCAGACCAATAATACCAGTATGAAAGAAACAAATATCACAACCCCTTCACCACTGCCATTACTAACTAACATCCACTGTACAAGTACCAGAATCATCCCCATAGAAGGTTCTCATTATTAAAATGTGTCAGCTGGTCGTGATCTCATGTGTAATCGAAGATACATAATGAGCTGCTAGATAGCTATTTCCTACTTGATATCTATCTACCTGCCTATCTCCTATCTATCTATCTATTTATCTATCTCAGGTATAAGAACACAGACAATAGAGCACAGTTGTCAAACTCTGTCCCTCCAGTTGTTACAAAACTACAAATCCCATCATGACTGGACAGGTAAAGCATGACGGGAATTGTAGTTTTGCAACACCTGGAGGGACGGAGTTTGACACCCCTGATAAGTTATAAGACCTTATAAGTTATTATAGTGCAGTTACATTCAGTGACTCACAGTAGGCGTCTTCTCTGCATGAAGATACGTCCACTTTTCTTTTTCTTCTCCTGCATCTCTTTGCATCCCCCCTTATAGAATAGCCCCCCTGTGCATCCCCCCTTATAGAATAGCCCCCTGTGTATTGTCCCTTATAGAATAGCCCCCTGTGCATCCCCCCTTATAGAATAGCCCCCCTGTGCATTCTCCCTTATAGAATAGCCCCCCTGTGCATCCCCCCTTATAGAATAGCCCCCCTGTGCATCCCCCCTTATAGAATAGCCCCTTGTGTATTCTCCCTTATAGAATAGCCCCCCTGTGCATCCCTCCCTAATAGAATAGCCCCCCTGTGCATCCCCCCTCATAGAATAGCCCCCCCGTGCATCCCCCCCAATAGAATAGCCCCCCTGTGCATCCCCCACATAGAACAGCCCCCCTAAGCATCCCCCCTCATAGACTAGCCCCCTGTGCATTCTCCTTTATAGAGTAGCCCCCCCCCCCCCCCCCCCCCGTGTGGCCACATGTGAAGGGGTTTAAAAAAAGAAAGAAAAACAACTCACCTCTCCTCAGGCCGGATCTTCAGTCTGTAGCAGCTTCTCCTTGCTGCTGCAGCGCGGTGGCTCATCTCACTTTCCTCTCAGGTCCTCAGTGGTGCGTCAGGGAAGTGACGTCACCGCTGAGGATCTGGTTTAGGTTCCTGCAGACGTGCCTGTGCGCAGCACGTCTGTGGCTCCTAGAGGGATCAGGCGGCCCGGAAGAGACTGAGGGAGCAGCGCGGCGGCCGGCTGCGCTATTCTTTCAGTCTCAATTATAGCAGAGGGTCTGCCACGGCCCACTCATTGGTGGGGAAGACCGGCCCCTTGCCCCCCGGCCCAGCCCGCCCCTGCCTAAGTTTTACATCCCCTAAGGGTATGTGCACACTAAGGAAAAGGTGAGGAATTGAAGAGGAATCTTTTCTTATTTCAGCTTGAAATTCCTCCCGTAAAATATGAACTGAGCTATGTCCCATTGTGTTCAATGGGATTTCCACTCTGTTGTTCACACTGCAGAATTTCAGAGCAGAATTTTCTGACGCAGATCTGCTTTCCGCCCTATGGCACACTGAGCAAGAATGCAGAATCCCGCCGTGCTCAGTGTCCTGCTTTGAGGGACTGCTGTGTCCACTTCCTCCCCTCTCCACTCAAAGAAATGACATGTCACTTCTTTGATCAGAGAGCGGCGGGAGGAGCGCACGCCCACTCATTCACTCACAGCAGGACACTGAGCACGGTGGGATTCCACCACATTTGCTCAGTGTGAACGGGGCCTAAGAATTGAGCGGATTCTGGTGGATGAATCCTATAGAAGTCAATGGCGGCTTAAATTCTGCTTGCATTCTGCTTGAATTCTACTTAAATTCTGCTCAAAGACTGCTCAATTTCTGCCAGCGCTGAATAGATGAGGAATTTCAAGCAGAAAACTTTCCTCTACAATTCCTCAATCTGCACATACCCTAAGGCCCCGTTCACACTGAGAAAAAACGGTGGAATTTTGCCGTGCTCAGTGTCCTGCTTGTCTGCTCCCGCCGCTCTTTGCTCAAAGGAGTGACATGTTCACTTCTTTGAGCAGAGAGGGGAAGAAGCGCACATGCACACACCCTCTCATTTACTTAAAGCAGGACACTGAGCTCCGCCGGAGGAGCTCAGTGTGATACAGGGCCATTTTTGGTGTGTGAAAGGGGCCTAACAGAGCACAGTCTGGCCCACAGGGAGTCAATTTAACACCCTGGGGACCAGACTGTCACCCCTTGTTCCCCCTTTACGGCGCACAGTCTGGCCCACAGGGGATTAACTTAACCCCCTGGGGACCAGACTGCGACTTTTTCTAGCCAAAAAAAAAGCCACTAAGAACGCCATACACATGAGCTGTGAGGTTTTTTTAGTGGAGCAGAAGACTTCCATTGAAGTCTATGGGAGAAAAACTCCAGTTTGCCCAAAAAACACCACACCCTCAGCATGCTGTGTTTTGGCAAAACTGCCACAAATCCTCAAAAACGCTAGAGAGAAGAAAAAAACGCCACACCAAAAAAAAAACAGTGTTTTTTCCATAATTTTAAGGCTGGCACATTGAGCTTTTCTTGCAGGTGATCTTCACCTTCTAATATAGTATGTCCTGGAAAGCATGTATATATTTTAAATTAAATGCGTGTCATTTTAGTAGTGTGATCGATCTCCAAATCAGTCTGCATAAATCAGGTCAAAGGTAAGTGTTACCACCAGTCATTGGATTTGCCCATTTCTTCTTTTCCATAGTGGTAAGTGCTTTCATAGTACCTTCCCTAATAAATTGGCCGAACATCTGTCTCTTTGTCCCTGCTGGGATCCTTGTTATTCCTATCAACATGAGACGTTTATATACTAACATTCCTTGTACAGAGAGTATGAATGCAGTCTACAAATGTTGGAGAAGCTGGGCTACTAAATCTGTCAAGGGAATTCAATCCATTGATGTAAACCAAACTGTTCCCATTCACTGACAGCAAATAGTGTTTGGAAGTAGTGGGTGATTGGATCACGGAGAATATTAGACATTTTTTAGGGAACGCAGAGAATATTAGACATGTTTTCAGTATTCAGTAATTAAAAGGATTCAATAAGCCCTAATAGGACATATGAACATCACAGGTTTCATCCATGCATCATATGGACAGCTCATTGATTGCAATGGCTTGTCCTTAGCTAAAGGGGCTGCTCTAGTATATTTTCCTGCTTTGTTTTAGCAGATTATGGAAATAGGCCAATAGATCACTTTTATAAAATAAACTGGACGGCAACATTAAACAATGGAATTCTTCAGGGGTGCGCACTTTTTGGATCTATGAAAGCTATGATTGAAAATACAGACCTTTTACAGACCAATGTGATGGGTCTTTTTTTTTTATCTCAAAAAGCACAAAGCACTAGATGTAGGAAGGAAACTTGTTGTCTATATGTCATATATCAGTCTATGAGATCACATCTACATCTATTACATCTACAACTGACTGCAAGGCTGAGTCAGTTATTAATCATTGATCAGTAGTAAGTAGTAGTAGTAAATATTGTATTGTATCCAATTATTTCCGCATTGTATCAATTCTTAATGCATAGCCCTGAGCAAAATGAGCAACAACGCAGTCATACTATGGCTGGGTTCACACTATGTATATTTCAGTCAGTATTGTGGTCCTCATATTGCAACCAAAACCAGGAGTGGATTAAAAACACAGAAAGGCTCTGTTCACACAATGGTGAAATTGAGTGGATGGCCGCCATATAACAGTAAATAACTGCCATTATTTCAATACAACAGCCATTGTTCTAAAATAACAGCAAATATTTGCCATTAAATGGCGGCCATCCACTCAATTTCAACATTGTAAGAACAGATCCTTTCTGTGTTTTCAATCCACTCCTGGTTTTGGTTGCAATATGAGGACCACAATACTGACTGAAATATACGTAGTGTGAACCCAGCAGTCAGTTCAGAGGGTGGTCTACGTACAGCTGCAGTGCTGTTTTCCAATACTTCCTGTGGTGTTGCTGGGGTCATTAAAATACCCTTTGCAGCGTATTTGTGTCCCCTACATGTTCAAATGCACCATTCATGCCCCTCTGAAGTGGACATTTTATTGTAGGAAGCAGAAAGGGGGTTATTACTGTTTTGGGACAAGAGTAATAGCAAAACCCTTTGTGCCTCCACACAATAAAAACCCACCTTTGTGCAACTTAATAGGTAATAGTGCTCCTTTTTCCCCCCTATAAATAGAATTAGTACTCAACTTAACTGTTCCTACAATGAGCGAAGCGGATGAGGCCTTCTTTGGCAGGTGACGTGAGCAAACCAATTTGGAAGGAATTTTTGAAATGTTATGTCACTCCTTCACATATCTTGTCACTTTGCTTATATTCAAAGATGCAAATTCTCAGCACCATAAATATATGTACACAATCTGACATGACTGTAGGGAGACTAGAGCCAGGGAAGGGGTGGTAAGAGGTAAGAGATGGTTGCCTCAACAGTCCTAGGCAACTGTCGTCAACCATGTAGACGTCTCTACTTGTAATAAGGTGGTAACACAGATCAGGGACAAGACAAACTTACATACAAGGGGTAGTCAACAGGCCGAGGTCAAACCAAATGGGCAGCAAACTACAAAAAGAGGATCCAAGAGAATAGTCAGCTAACAGTACAGGAAATAGATTTGGAGATGCATAGCATGCTTGAAAACAAGTCTAATAGCCAGCACAGAGTACAGACCTGTGAGACACTTTATAAGAGGTCATGGACCACTCAAACACACAGAAACAGATAAAGCACAGGGTGACTGGAAAGACCAGATGTTAAAAACCTAAGCAAAAGAGAGGTGAACTGTTAAGTGGACAGAGGGAACTAACAGGGAAGAGATGGGTGTGGTAAGAATTCAATCAGCAGACCAAAAGGAGTATAGCTGTGTTCAGGTAGTGTTCAGAGAAGTGCAAATAAAACATAGAATAAAAACAAAAAACCATGACTAAGAGCGCAAACTCGACTAAAAGAGTCATGCTGAGCCTAAAGACAAGAGTGATACACATTAGGGGCACATACAGACACTCCAGTCACATGCAGATTAAAACATTGTCCATACAAGAGATAATAATACAGCTGTTCTTAGTTGTGTTCTGGAGTGCTCTTTTAACCAGTAACTACCTGCAGATTAAAGCGCTAAGCTGTTACCAACTTTGCTACTTGATTAGTTTTCATTCAATCAGGAATATACTCAGACGTTCATTCAACACCTTCAATATCAATCTGACAACATGACATGTTCATCACATGGCATCAGAAGCGGTTCACCTCAGGAGTTGTTTGGATTACTACGGGATATGTGTTCACAGCTATTATTATTCATTATCATTATTAAGATATGATTAGAAGTTGATTGTTATTGTGAGTTTGGTAGCATTTGGATAGAGAGGAAGGGGTAGCATTTGGATAGAGAGGAAGGGGCAGCATTTGGATAGAGAGGAAGGGGCAGCATTTGGATAGAGAGGAAGGAGCAGCATTTGGATAGAGAGGAAGGAGCAGCATTTGGATAGAGAGGAAGGAGCAGCATTTGGATGCTATTTGCTATTACCAGCTAGAAATGATAAGAAAAGTGAGATTCCTGATTCCTATAGACCAGGGATGATGTCTCTCCTACTTGACAAAGGGGCAATTTATGCCTCGAAACGCGTTGTTTATGAGACCATTAAAATTCATCGTTTTACTTAATTAAACCTGAAGCCGTGAAGCGCCGTCATTCTGGCTCCTGTGGTCCCCGCCTACCCCGAGGATCCGACACTTCATCTACCATTCTCCATTCCCTGATCTCCTGGCTTGGGATCTCGGCATCTACCCTTGGAGCCTGGCTGCTACGGCTACTACCTCTCTCTTCACTGATAGTGCATACAGGTGTTGTGTTCTTAGCACAACACCATCAGGTGAGCAGTTTTATTATCAGCTTGTTCGACCTACAATCTGTTGTTTACGTTATCACCCTATGGTGCCCTTTCCACTTTTTTAGCCCTACTCATAGACCAGGGATGGGGAACTTTCAGGCCCTCCAGCTGTTGCAAAACTACAATTCCCAACATGCCTGGACAGCCAAAGCGAAGCTTTGGGAATGTAGTTTAAGAATTGTAGTTTTTCAAGAGCTGGAGGGCCGAAGGTTCCCCATCTCTGCTATAGACTCTAACATAGTGATTCACTGATCATATCTCTTCGCTAATGGCCTCGGCTTCCTTGTTTTTAGCCATGGGGAAATCCGAACACCTTGTAATACTGTTTTTGGCTCCATCCTATACTTGGTGAATGTTAATTCATTTTTTATGGTTATGCATTAATGCAGAATAAGCTATGTGAATGCGTATTCATTCTTTTAAGGTAGAAGTATTTACCTGCATGAGGAAGAAAGATGATAAGACAGGTAGACAATGCATTAAAACAGGGTACATTCATTCTTTATGTCAAAGTTGACTATACAGAACATTTTTTACAGACATATTACATTCTTCCTGTTACACACTGTATGTCCTCCCAACCCACGTCATTGTCCACCGATAACAGAGTTACAACACCGGTGACACCTGTTCCTGGAAGACTTGCCATGAGTCACCTAGGCAGACAATGCTTCACACTGGACATGAGAGAAGTGCAGTACGGTTCCCTAGGTGTCACCTAGCAGGTGTACAGTAGAGACCCCTAACATATTCTGATGCTGCTGGCAGTCAAATCCATAATCACTGCATTGTTGGCCTTTGGTTCAGCTATTCTTTTATATCCTCTTCTTATACCAGCACTAGAGAGTCACTTTGTTGCAGACCAAACCGTTCCTTGTGCGCGTTAAAAAGGTCCCGTAGACTTTTAATGTAGAGTGAATGATACGTGTCCACCTCCTGCTCAGAAGGGTTCTCCATTTTAGGCACAGGGATAGGTTTACCCACTAAAAGAAAAAACTGAAATTAGGTCAGGATAATCACTACAATAGTCTTTGGGGTCACCTAATAACAAGGCTTAATCCCCTGAAGAGAAGACACACCTTATAGTTCACGTATGCTGTGTTAATGATTTCCTATCCAAGCACTAGAAACTAAAGGCTGTGCACATGTGCAACTATATATATATATTTTTTTTGGTCAGACTAATCTAAAATAAGAATGAAGGTCCCTCTGTATGGCCTTGTGTGCGAGAAGAAGGAGAGGAAATGGAGAGGTAATGTTTCTGCTTGAGGAGAATGCTAAAAGGCATGGGGAGTCATAGGTTAATTATATTTACTGGGAATTTTTGGAATACGCATATGCAAACAAAAAGAAGAGAGTTTGCCCTTTTGTGTCGCTTTTTGGAGGCAGCATTACTGCAGGTCATTGCCTGACACCTTTAAAGGGGTACTCCAGCATGAGAAAATTGTATTGTTATTAAACTATCATCCCAAGATATATAATATAATGTCATTACTAATAGTCCCCACAATAAACTGCAATGTGTGAACACAGCCTAGATGCTCTGCAACAGCTTTGGGCGGGGAATGTGCAGGGTGGAGGACTGTAATGAACAGCTGAGGGAAAGCAATGCATTCTGGAACTTGTAGTACTGAGCAACTGCTCAACCAGGAAGAACAACCACAAAATACAGAACAAAGACCCCCAAACAAATGGATTTTTGGTAGTTTCAGAACTAGGTCTGACAGGTAAGCAATGCCATATGCTTCTGCAGCAGATTTATTTTTTTAACCCCTTTAAATGCTAAGCCAGAATCACCCTTAAATGGGAATGTTACACATCTGTAGACAGCTGTTTCAAGGTGATTGCCCCTTGTCAGTACAGAGCAGGGTACTGGCTAAAGAAGCAGAATACAGAAACCATCTGACTACACAGGGTGACTTCACCCTCCCTTCTTGGTTATACATACACCTATGCACCAAATTTATCAAACGTAGTGAGAACAAAGAAAGTGCATCTAAATCTGTAAAACCAATGCACTTCACAAAGCTCAGTGAGAATATGAAATACTTTAGAGGAAACTATTAGTCTTTGATCTTAACTTTGGCAATCCCACTCTTCAATTCAGACCTGGTACTTTATTAGAAGGCAGGGTGGAGAGACTTCACGGGTGTTGAAAGTCCATTAAATCCATTTACAAAACTAAAATTTGCATATCCTGCAATTTAGAGAGTCATAATAAGCAGGAAAGCACATGTCAAGGTTGTATCCACACCTTAAAAACTGTGTCATTATGATAGCGTATATTAAACAAGAACTAAATTAGAAAGTGGAGATTTGGGAATTATGGTTCTAGCTGAACATAATCGTTTATATGAAACACATTGCCATGTTAACTGGTTTAATGATATTTCTGTACATCCAGACTATCACTATGAAAAAATATCTGGTGCGGAGGTGGCCCACCTAACTAGTATCAAAATGAGAGTCCCCTGTCCTTGTGTGAGTTCACTCCACAACACCCCTCAGTTTCTTGTAAGAGATGAGTGACCCTCAGGATGGCTTCTCTGGAGGCAAATAAAAGGCTGCACAATGACTCAGTTAGAGTTACTGCCCTTCTGTGCTGGGGTCCCGGGTTCAAACACCAAAGACAGTGTTCTGTGGGGGTTTGTTCTGGGTCCTCTGCTTCCTTCTACACTCTAAAATCATACTGATAAGTTTATTTAGCATTAAAGAGGTTATCCAGTGCTATAAAAACATGGCCACGTTTGCACCACTCTTGTCCCCAGATTGGGTGGCGTTTGATACTCAGTTCCATTGAAGTAAATGGAGCTTAATTGCAAACCACACCTGAACTGGAGACAAAAGTGGGAGAAAAGTGGCCATGTTTTTGTAGCCCTGGATAACCCCTTTAAGATTGTAATCCCCAATGGGGACAGGAACCAATGTGAGAGGTGACAGTCTCTATACAGAGCTGTGTAATATGTTGGTGCTATATAATTAAAGGAATTGTTCTTATTCACTGTGAAATGGAATAGGACCAAAGCAACACGTGGCTGTTTTCTAGAAGCCCCATAACAGCTGTAGCATATGTATTGTGAGTTTTACTATGTGACACTCATGAGACTTAGTCGTGCTTTTATGTGAATTTAACACACCCTACTATAATTTTTCCTCTGAAGTCAAATTAATAAATCACAAGCAGCTATTTTTCATGGAAACAAGCATAGACACACGAGGACAACTTTCTGTAATGGAGCGGAAACAAACTGTAACTCCCAACTCCCATTGGTCTTTATTAAAGGGTTATTCCCATCTCAAGTAATGTAGGGCTTATCAATAGAGATGAGCGAACCGGGTTCGGGTTCGAGTCAATCCGAACCCAAACGTTCGGTATTTGATTAGCGGGGGCTGCTGAACTTGGATAAAGCTCTAAGGTTGTCTGGAAAACATGGATACAGCCAATGACTATATCCATGTTTTCCACATAGCCTTAGGGCTTTATCCAAGTTCAGCAGCCACCACTAATCAAATGCCGAAAGTTCGGGTTCGGATCGACTCGAGCATGCTCAAGGTTCGCTCATCTCTACTTATCAAGTAAAAGACTTTTGCAAATACATTCATTTAGAAAACTTGCCTCCTTGTCCTCATATGCTGATCTTTCACTCCCATTGTTTACAGCTTGTTGTCTAGGTTACCAACCACCTCTCTGCTCTAAATCCAGTGGTCTGTCTGGTGTGTACATAAATATGTATATATATTTTTATATTATTCAGTATACATATACATATATATAGCAGCAAATGAGGACGAGGAGGCAAGTTTGCTAAATAAATGTATTTGCAAAAGTACTTTACTTGACAAGCCCTACAAATATAACTATGTTAGTTAAGAAGGGACTATCCCTTTAAAGATGTTTTTCACTTTTTTCTGCAGCCTCCATGTATTTAGATTAGGTACAGGCTGCTTTGTCTCCTTCAGTGAATGTCAGACTATCTGCCTGCTCATTCTGTCACTCTTTCTGAGCTGGATTTCACTCTGAATGGTACAGAGCAGCCTGCACTGTAGCTGAAAATATGCAGAGTGCAGAAGAAGTTTTTAATAAAGACCTATGGCAAATGTTCTGTAAAAAGTACAATGCATCAATAAAAAAAATGCATTCAGTGTCCATAGCCTTTTAGTTCTATTCTTATTTACAGGAAATAACAATATGGTGACTTGGGAAGGAATGATGGATAAAGAAGTGCTTATCTGGTTTGGATTGTTAGTGGCATAAAAATTATTACAATGGCACATGCTAAGAGCAATATAGTGGGCACTCTGACATAAATTGGATACGGCTGAAGACGCCCCACACCAGGTCCGGGATACCGTCACTGTATCGGTGGTGCTCTACTTAGGTAGTGAAGTAAATCAGCAACAGTAGAAAGCATATAGTGCCACTCACCGAGTCCTTTAAAATGATGCTTTATTTCAGGGCAGATACAGAGCAACAAACAAGTGCATACCACAGAGGAGGAGCGACGATCGTTTCGCGCTACTGCGCTTCGACTGGCTCACAGTGATTGCGTCATCAGGCTCACTACAAGCTATGCGTCTGAGACGTCAATATTGCAATACAAGTAGTGTATACCAAAAGTGAAAAAATACACAAAATACATTAACAAAACAGTTAAAATAATATCATAGGATTCTACTACAAGAATGAGCTCATTTCCATTCTGTCATTTAGACCTGCAGGTCCCATGGCTCCCGTCCGTATAATCCAGGAGGTCTCGGTCCTGAGCAATGCTTTATGCCGATCACCTCCATTCTTATTTGGCGGTACCATTTCGAGACCTATGAATTTAAGACAAGAGATGTCACCACCATGTATCTCTCTTACGTGCGAAATAACTCTAGGGGAACTGGATCCTGATCGTATTGACTGTAAATGTTCCCTAAAACGTATGTGCACATTACGAATAGTTTTACCTATATAAAAGGTACAGCATGTACATAGTATGGCATAAACCACATATTTCGATTTACATGTCAGGAATTGTCTAATTTCCCATTCTATCCCACCAAGCCGCACAAATTTCAAACCAGCATTAAAAGAACAGTGTGAACAGTGGCCACATTTAAAATTACCACGCAGGGGATTTCTATGGAGCCAGATAGTTTCTTTTAGTTGTTGTCCACTATGTCGAAGCCTGTCACCTATCGTGTGAGTTCGTCTGTAGGAGAATAAAGGTTGTCGCTTAGCTGTCTGTCAGGTCGTGATCGTTTTCAATCAGATGCCAATGGCGTCTGATTGCTTCTTGTATGGTTTTGTCCATGGGGGTGTGTGTAAAAGTAAATACAAAACGACTGGCATCTTCTGCAATCCCCCTATCTCTAGTCTCTAAAAGATGGTGTTGTGTCTTTTCTTTTGCTCTTTCCCAACCATCCTTAACTATTGCTGGGGGGTATTTCCTGGCTAGGAAACGATTCGAAAGCTCCGCTGCTTGCTTATTAAAGCCCTCCTCATTACTGTTCAAGCGTCTCAGTCTTAGGAATTGGCTATATGGTATGGATCTCTTGATGTGAGGGGGATGGTAGCTATCAAAATGGAGGAGGGAATTGGTAGCTGTAGCCTTCATATATGTCTTGCAATATGAAGGACGAACTACAATTATTGAGCACTAAGGCATTGGAATTACGAGTTAATTCATTAGCGGATAAAGAGGTCCGCCTGTTCTGGACTATAAACTCGCTACACTCATATAATGAATGCCAAAGAGTCCCGAGGGGCCTACGTCAATTTAAAGAACCTGCTCAATATGGTGATGACACAGATTTTTTGAGATTGTGGAAAACAGCCCACATGGAACACTCTCTCAATTTAATCCGAATTGTGCTCCAACGAAGCCAAATGGACTATGAGAATACTACGGTGGAACTTTGTAGAGCCAAGAAAGAGCTTAAAAGTAGATTCTCAGACGAACAAAATAAAAACTTTTGGTCCAAACTGGACAAGAAACTCATTATCACTCAAGCGGAAATTAAAGAGAAAAAACCAGATAAATTCTTGAGAGATAAGACGGACTATGAGAATGACAAAGTGTTCAACTGGGGAAATAAATCTAACAAGAACAAGAAGCAACAATGGAATCGTAGGAAACAGAAAAAGAGGAGTCAAGATTTCTGGACAACAGATTCCGATTCGAGCCTGTCTGATGAAACTTCAAGAGGTCCACCAGGAGGTAGAACAGCTGTAACCCCAAGGTCGGATACTGCCCCTTTAGGGGGAGCACACGAAGGGGGAGAAGGAAGAAAACCCCAAAGATGGAATCAGGGCCAGAAAAGAAAACAAGTATTCTGGCACTAGAGGACGATACTGATAATTCAGGTACATCTTCTGTTATCAATTTGACTGATATGTGCCATTAACAAATGACTGTGTATCCCTACTCTCTAAAGGGCTAAATTTTTGTCTGGTTGAAAAATTTGACGTAGTTAAATTTGAAGTAGATCTATTTAAAGCTGTGCGTAAAATGAGCTTGAAAAAATTCTTTGCTAAGAAACCCCTTAATACTGTATCTAAACTACCTGGGGAGATACCAGCCCAAGTGGGACCACTGGGATTCAGTTCCCTAATGGATGTCCCTACAGACATCATAGAGGGTACACTGTTACTGTCAAGCCTAACGGAGAGTGATGTTCCAGAGCCTCCTACGGAACTTGACAGCAATTTCATAGGTGGTCGGAAATCAAACTTCTGCCCCCCGATTCAACCAGGGGGAGCACTAGATCTTTTCTCCACCATGGTGTCTAGAGATCTTTAATTTATCCCACTGATAATCCCAACCTGACAATAGGGGAATCTAAAGCGTTGTCCTGGCTACGTAGTCGCACCGATTTAATCTGCAAGAGGGCAGACAAAGGAGGTAATGTTGTTGTGATGCACATGGACTACTATCTCCATGAAGCTGACAGATTATTAAATGACTCCTCTGTCTACTTGCAGCTTAAAGAAGCCCCTACTGCTAAATTTTCGAGCCAACTTCAAACATTGTTACATACTCAAGTGGAGAAAGGAGCTATTTCAAAGCGTACTGCTGAAAAATTGCTACCTGAATTCCCCAAAGAGCCTTCCTGGTACTTCCTCCCAAAAATCCATAAATCGCTCATCCATCCCCCTGGTCGCCCTATTGTGGCGGGGATAGGATCAGTAACGGAGAGTTTGTCGAAGTACCTGGATTGGCTCTTGCGCCCTACCTTACAGAGTATTCCTACATACTTAAAAGATTCAGGTGATTTTTTGAAGGCTTTGGGTAATGTTACATGGCAAGATGGATTTGCCATGGCCTCCATTGATGTGGAGAGCCTATACACCCGCATCCCGCAGGATGCGGGTGTACAGGCGATCCAGGAGGTCCTAGCGGGATTAGGGAAACCGGAGTCCTGTATTAGCTTCATTTGTGAATCACTAGAATTTGTATTAAGTCATAATGCCTTTAAATTTAATAACAGATGGTATAAACAGATATCCGAAGTGGCAATGGGGACACCAGTGGCTTGTGCAGTAGCCAATCTATTTTTAGCAATTTTCGAAAAACGCTTCATATTTTCCATGAATAATCCTTTCATTCAATATATTGTGACATTCCTCAGGTTCATGGATGATGTCTTTATTATCTGGTTCGGTACTGAAGATCAGTTCTCCTCATTTGTTGAGTATTTGAACACAGATAATAAAATGAGCATGGCTTTCACTTCAGTATATGGAGGAAATAATTTGGATTTTCTTGATGTGAGAGTGGAGATTGTTGATGGTGCTATCACTTCATCAGGTTTTCGTAAAGCTACAGCTACCAATTCCCTCCTCCATTTTGATAGCTACCATCCCCCTCACATCAAGAGATCCATCCCATATAGCCAATTCCTAAGACTGAGACGCTTGAACAGTAATGAGGAGGGCTTTAATAAGCAAGCAGCGGAGCTTTCGAATCGTTTCCCAGCCAGGAAATACCCCCCAGCAATAGTTAAGGATGGTTGGGAAAGAGCAAAAGAAAAGACACAACACCATCTTTTAGAGACTAAAGGGGGATTGCAGAAGATGCCAGCCGTTTTGTATTTACTTTTACACACACACCCATGGACAAAACCATACAAGAAGCAATCAGACGCCATTGGCATCTGATTGAAAACGATCACGACCTGACAGAGACAGCTAAGCGACAACCTTTATTCTCCTACAGACGAACTCACACGATAGGTGACAGGCTTCGACATAGTGGACAACAACTAAAAGAAACTATCTGGCTCCATAGAAATCCCCTGCGTGGTAATTTTAAATGTGGCCACTGTTCACATTGTTCTTTTAATGCTGGTTTGAAATTTGTGCGGCTTGGTGGGATAGAATGGGAAATTAGACAATTCCTGACATGTAAATCGAAATATGTGGTTTATGCCATACTATGTACATGCGGTACCTTTTATATAGGTAAAACTATTCGTAATCTGCACATACGTTTTAGGGAACATTTACAGTCAATACGATCAGGATCCGGTTCCCCTAGAGTTATTTCGCACGTAAGAGAGATACATGGTGGTGACATCTCTTGTCTTAAATTCATAGGTCTCGAAATGGTACCGCCCAATAAGAATGGAGGTGATTGGCATAAAGCATTGCTCAGGACCGAGACCTCCTGGATTATACGGACGGGAGCCATGGGACCTGCAGGTCTAAATGACAGAATGGAAATGAGCTCATTCTTGTAGTAGAATCCTATGATATTATTTTAACTGTTTTGTTAATGTATTTTGTGTATTTTTTCACTTTTGGTATACACTACTTGTATTGCAATATTGACGTCTCAGATGCATAGCTTGTAGTGAGCTACTTAAGCTGCGCCTGATGACGCAATCACTGTGAGCCAGTCGAAGCGCAGTAGCGCGAAACGATCGTCGCTCCTCCTCTGTGTGCACTTGTTTGTTGCTCTGTATCTGCCCTGAAATAAAGCATCATTTTAAAGGACTCGGTGAGTGCCACTATATGCTTTTTACTGTTGCTGATAAAAATTATTACGATTTTGGAGAATTACAACTTGATAAACTAACACATGTAGAATGTTTGTATAGTTCATATTACTTTTGTTCTAATTTAGTTCCATGTTGTTAATAATGTTCATTCTGATATGTATGTCTCCATTTTGGAAGTAGTCATTTAGTGATTTTTTTTTACTATATCCACAGGAAATAAGTGAAAAGTATAAGTGAATTATTACATGGCTAAACGACTAGGTTCACATTATGTTTTCCTGTGTTTCACTATTTCTGTTTCAGTAGGTTTAATGCCAACGTACAGGGAAATGTGGTCAATTATATTTTTTGTATATTTAAAAAAATGGATAGGTTTTAATTAGGGATGGTCCGAACCGAGTTCGGTTCGGGTTCATACAAACCCGAACTCTCGGCAATGATTCCCGCTGTCTGCCCTCTCCGTGGAGAGGGTGGATACAGCGGGAGGACCGCCTGGAAAACTGGGATACAGTCATAGCCATAGGCTGTATCCCAGTTTTCTAGGCGGTATCCACCCACTGCATGGAGCGGGCAGACAGCGGGAATCTGATGCCGAGCGTTCGGGTTCATACGAACCCGAACCTCAGCAGTTTCGGACCATCCCTAGTTTTAATCTATTTTTTTAATCATTCTGCAGTATGGCATCTGTTTCTATTTTCTTACTTTTTTAAAGGAGAAGACCGGCGAAAATTTTTATCAAAGTATTGTATTGCCCCCCAAAATTTAAACAAATCACCAATATACACTTATTAAATGCACATAAGGTCCTTTTTCCCTGCACTTACTACTGCATTAAAGGGATTATCCAGAGCTACAATAACATGGCCACTTTCTTCCAGAGACCCACTCTTGTCTCCAGTTTGGGCGGGTTTTTGCTGCTCAGTTCCATTGAAGTGAATGGAGCTTAATTGCAAACTGCACCTGAACTGGAGACAAGAGTCGTGTTGTCTCTGAAAGAAAGTGGCCATCCTATTGTAGCACTGGATAACCCCTTTAAGGCTTCACTCCCTGGATAAATAGCTGATGTCACGACCAGACTCCCAGAACTGTGCGGGCTGTGGCTGCTGGAGAGGATGATGGCAGGGGGACACTGAGGGACACAGGGCACTGGAGGGACACTGAGCAACCCTCTGCCATCATACTCTTCAGCAGCCACAGCCGCACAGCTCTGGGAGTCAGGTCGTGACATCACCATGTTATCTCGGAAGTGAAGCCTTGATGCAGTAGTAAGTGCAGGGAAAAAACACTTTATGTGCATTTCCCTTAATAAGTGTATATTTGTATACATTTTGGGGGGCAATACAATATTTTAATAAAACATTTTGCCAGACTTTCTCCTTTAACTTACACATTAAACAAAGATAATGCAGTGTGAACCTATCCTAAGCTAAACAAAATACGAAGATAGCACTAACCCACGGTGTTGATGGCTTTACGAAGGGGCATTATTCCTTTGGAAGAGCTGGAAAGGATCCCTTGTCCAAAGAAGATACAGGGTGCAAAACCAATCCATTGCTGGAATGCTTCTTGCAGGGTCCTTTTCCAAGTGCCGGGCTCAAAATGATATTGCTCAAGTACTTCATTCTCCCCGAATGAATAGATAGGAACCAAGGATGCTCTAGAAGAAGTACATATATCACAGAATGAAGTATGCAATTCATGACAATACTAGATGTCAATTGTAGTAGTCACTACTACTGGAAAGGATTTTTAGGATTCAAGAGAAAATTTATGAATAAAAAACATCTGGAAGAATTTAACCCAATAATGGCACCAAAGCCACTTTGCACACTGCTGTCATCACTGCTATAACACCATAATACCTATATGGCTATTAAAATCCTTCTCCCTTACCCTACTTTTTTAAAGAACATTTCCATCTGAGTTAAAACAATTATCTAGAGATATACGCCCCTGATGTCTTCTTCTGAAGTCTCATATTTTTTGGTGTTTTGCCCAGTTTAACAGCTGCTGGATGACTAACAATAATGGCCACCATGGTAAGATCAAGGTTGCCAAAGGCTGCTTCCCAGAAGTAGTACCATACAACACATAGTTAACAACACTAGAGCTGTTCCTATATAATTTTAGGAGTATAGTCTCAAGTTTACATGAATAAAATGCCAGTTATACCAAATAGTCAAGTGGGTAGTCCTACTCCCTATGTGACAGCACTGCCTATACACATTAATACAGTACATAGCAAATTGTCAGTCACTGAGTAGGACTGCCCACTTGACTACTAGAATGACCAGATATTTACATCTCCCTCATGGCCCTGGGGGTGGGGGCATAGTTCTGGAATTTTAACCAGAAAACCTAGGAAACATTGCTATAGATCTTCCTTAAGGTTCTTAAAGTATAGGCATAAACCCTAGGCTTTGGACTACAGCCCGTCTCTCCTGTAACCCTCTAAGTATATAACTTTATTACTCGGTTTAGATGTATGACTTTGTAATTTATCACACTGATTTATTGCTATAATTTAAATTGCTTTTCTGGATAATATATTTATGATAATTGGCACTGTATTTGTAAAGAGGATATAAAAACCTGCTGAAACTGGTCAACTGGTATTTTCACACAAAGGAAGTGCCAATGCTTTTATGCTGTTATACTTGGGCATTATATCATGTCTGCCTCAACAATTTTAGAAAGATGAGTGTGGTCAGACACTCAGACTCTCTTTCTTGTGGTAGCTGCAGTTATAATCATGTGGTACAGACACAATTCAGCAAACCTTAAGACCTAAAACAACCATTTAAAAAAAAAGACAAATGGGCTTGACTCTTGTTCATATGCCCCTACTACCCTCTATGAGCCAGATTAGTGCATTATCTGATCCAACATGTTTTAAAGGGGTACTCTAGAGGAATACATAGTCTGTATATATGGGGCCTATTCCACGGAGCGATAATCGGCAGAATCGGCCCGATTCGTCCGATTATCACTTGGTGGAACAGAGATAACGATCAGCCGATGATCGTGTCATCGGCTGATTGTTTATTTAGGCCCAAACCTAAAATCACCCGTCACCCCCCGCACATCGCTTCATGGAACAGCGGTGCGCGGCAGGCGACCGACGATTTGAGAAGCAGCATACATCTTCTCCTCTGCTCCGTCTTCCTTCCTCCCCGGGTCCCGCGGCGCAGCATCAGCTTCGGTGCGGCCTGACTAAGCTGTCAGACCGCTCAGCCAATCACTGGCCAGAGTTGATGCTGCGCCACGGGACCCGGGGAGAAAGGAAGACGGAGCAGAGGGAAAGCCCTGCTAGGTAATGTATGATGCTGCAAGGGCTGCAAGGACAACGGTAACCATGTCCCTACAGCCCTCGCTAACGATTGTCAGGCCGTGGAATAGGCCCAGTAAACGAGCGCCGATCTAGCAGATCGGCGCTCGTTTACAGCGTTGATCGGGCCCTGCTCTGCCCGTGGAATAGGACTCTATGTTTCCCAGACTCTCTAGGGCTGCATCCAACTTCTTCAGCCACTGGTAATCAAATGCTGAATGGCAATATTTGAGCATGTTCGAGTTGCTCTCATCTCTCTATATAAAAACAAGCCTTTTGTGACTTCTGTGTGGCTCTTTCCAATCCAACACAGTGCTCCCTGCTGCCACCTTTGTCTGTGTCGGGAACTGTCCGGAGAAGAAGAAAACCTCCACCTTATTCTGCTCTGGAGAGTTCCTGGCATGGACAGAGGTAAAAGCAGGGAGCACCATGTCAGATTAGAAAGAACCACATGACTTCCGAAAGGGTACACAGCAGCTGATAAGTACTGGAAGGTTTTAATTTGATTTATTATACAAATATGTAAAACTTTTTGTACTAGTTGCTTTGAGATTTTATTTTTGTTCTCCAGAATATCCCTTTAACAGTATGACCATTCATCTGCATGTAAACTATATAGCTGTTAACTGTTATGAGGCTGTTACAGGAGCAGTTCCAATCTGAACGTCCAGTTTCTCTGCAAATTACTCTTAATCACTGATAGCTCCAGTAGGGAAAATTATTAAATGTGATAAACTTTTCTTTCTTTTTTTTTCTTTTTTTTTTTTTTGGGGGGGGGGGGGGGCTACTAAATGAAATTTTCCAAAGTGGACAACCAACGTAAAGTGTGCATATCATTTTAACGACCTTCTGACATGCCCATATGCAAAGACCTTCACTAAGACCAACGGGCAGAGGTAATCAAGCTTTTTCAGTCTTTTTTTTTACTGATGTAATTTAACTGACCTTAATATGATACAGCTGTAAGTTTATGTAGATAAAAAAGAGCTTGTGTTCACACTTAATGTTTCTTTTTCAAGGACAAGGACCTATTTCATGGCAGTGGGAGTAGCTGATGCAGCTCTGAACATTGGGTTCTTCCAACAGTCATGTTTACAATGAAATGGAAATATTACTAGATGGCATGAACAAGTAGTTGAGCTGTAGCCACTTACCCATTAGCCAGGGCCTTCCTGATAAACCCCTTTCTCTTCTTCAATGTCAGTATATGTTTATACCGGATACAGTTTAATGCCTCTGCTGCTCCGCCTATGACAATTACCACTGCATTCCCAGAAGACTGGCTGGAGAGTAGGTAGTCTATAGAGGAGTGGGCCACTGAGCACATCCCTGTCACCAAAATCAACATATCAGAAACCCAATGTTTGTTTACCATAACAATACATGACAGTGGCATTTGTTCTAACACATAATGTGAACACAAGCTCTAAATAAATATCCAAAATAAGATGGGGCGTAGCTAGGACTCATGGGGCCCCATCGCAAACGTGTATATCGGCCCCCCCTCCTACGCACAACACAAAGCACTGTATATATATATATATATATATATATATATATATATATATATTCGTGATGCCAAAAATAAAATCTCTTGGCCAGAGGCAGAATCCTGAGTACAGCTATAAAACGACTGGCAGAGCAGAGAGCCAATGGCTGCTTGCTCTGTCAGTCCACTGTATTTAACTATAAGGGTCCATTAGGAGCCCTTACGGTCAAATACATAGGTGCAGGAGCAGACTACCTTATACTTAACCCCTTATGTACTGTTGTGTGTAAGTGACCTAATGTTCTCTTATATGCTGCAACACAAAAAAAAAGAGTTAAAAAGGAAGACAAGGAGATCTCTGCTTCACTGCTCATGCACTGATAACCCCTGACCTCTGCATGGAGCTTGCACATTTTCCTACTGCTTGTGGCAGCCAGAACAGAGGTCAGGGGTTATCAGAGGAGTAAAGCAAAGATCTCCTTGTCCTCTGCTTATTAACCCTTTTTATGCTGCAGCATGTAAGTAAACAATGGGTCACTTATACACTGCAGTACATGAGGGGTTAAGCAGAAGGACACAGGAGGGCTCTTATCTTCCCTGTGCATCCACGGGCCCCCCTCAAACACGGGCCCCATAGCAGCTGCCTGCCCTGCTTGTAAAGTAGCTACTCCACTTAAAATAAGCTATGTGAAGTTGTGTGTCTAATAATATAACCTCCACCGTTAGTAGACATGCCATATCTCTGTTCCTATGAGCTTTTTTTGCACAGTAACATTCTCATTGCCTCTCTGGGAGACAATAGTGCAGTCCTGTAATTTAGTGCACATCAAGATTTTGGTGTCACTACCTGAGGAGAAAGGGGGGCTCTGCTCATTTCCCTGTAAATCACAGGTGTCAAACCTGCAGCCCTCTTGCTGATACAAGACTACTATTCTCATCAGGTCTGGACAGTCAAAGCTTTTAATGGAATTAGGTTCTAGATTGTCTGTTTTTAGCACAGCAGTAAGTCATTGTAGAAGCGCATTTACCTGCAGCCAGTAGGTAATCTCGGTATAAAGGCACCTTAAAATTTCCTGCTAATGTGGTCAGGTGTGGCTTCAAGTTGGGGAAGATGTGGGAAAATCCGGTACTATTTGTGCCAAAGTTACAGAATGCTCCAAAGCTCATGATGCCGTGAGGGTGGTAGGCAAAAATATAGTTGTGTTTTGGGTCTAGTTCTGCCGTTTTATGGAGCTGAAAGTGAAAACAGAACTTAGTTATTATATATTTCATTTGGGCTATTACCTAGAAACAACAAGAATCTATCAGCTCTAGATCATGATCAAAGGTCTGGTGTCAAAAACGGCAGTGCTGAGCTGCAACATGCATGCCTCCTTCTTCCTCACCTTGATTGATTTACTGAGCTCAGCTTCCAGCATTAAAACATATATATCACTCAAGGCCAGGAGAGGTGAGGGAGGGAGGAGGCATGCATACTGTGGCTCAGTACAGCCTCTTTGGCACCTGAACTCTGAGCATGATGTAGAACTGACAGATTCCATTTAAAGAATAAGATAAAATTAGATTACAGGGTTTGTCTAGAACTGAAAAAAAAACATACAGACTGGAATAAGGATTAAAAAAATAAATAGAACATGTGGGCCTCAGTACAAGGGTGTCGTATTTTTCATCTGGTAATCCATTATGTGCATTTATTGGGCAACTGAGGGAGAATATGACAGGGTGATTGTTTGCTCAGGCAGTAAAGATTTTGTAATGTACCTCTGTGGAGTGAAAGAAAACAGGAATATAATCTTCAAAGGGGTTGGCAGCTAAAGTGTAAAATTGTTCAGTGTACAGTATGTACTCATTGACCTTACTGACAGCAGCTCCCTGTGTACTTCATAGAGCTAATATCAGACTCCCCTCCTCCAGGCTGGGCTGTCCTGCTCTGTGGTGATTCTGTCCAAAAGATGGTTGAGCATGGAGAAACATGTGATCATACCCCTAGCTCTGTATCCTCCACTAGCCTGTATATGCCTATGAAGGATACAGAAGGAGAGGCATTGTCACATGTTCCTCCAGGTTTGGGATCTTATGGACAGAATCACCATTCAGCACATAGAGCAGGAGGACACACTGTGGAAGAGGGGTGTCTGATATTAGCTCTATGAGGTACACAGGAAGCTGCTGTCAGTGTTTACAGTGAGTACACTTGTGTATACTGTAGAATGAACAATTTTACAATAAA
Organism: Dendropsophus ebraccatus; assembly: GCF_027789765.1. Classification (NCBI taxonomy): domain Eukaryota; kingdom Metazoa; phylum Chordata; class Amphibia; order Anura; family Hylidae; genus Dendropsophus; species Dendropsophus ebraccatus. The sequence goes on from NC_091459.1 coordinate 88,539,606, forward strand.
GTGGCCAACCTCTTTAACCCTCTTTCGGGACCCACACAATACATTGTTGGGTCCTTTAGTAGTAAGATAGAAGACGAATCGTGAAATTAATGGGTTCACTTTACTATTGTATAGCCTACTAAATGTGGCCAGTTCCATGAAGTGCCAGAGGGCTACTGACTACAATACTGCCTGGTAGGACATATTGTAAAGGCAGTACAGTATAAGGGTATGTTCACACTGAAAAAATTAGGCGGAATTCTGCGTCGGAATCCCGTCTGTCTCAGTGTGCCATAGCCTGTCTATGGTAGAGCGTGCGCTCCTCCGCTGCCGCCGCCCTCCACTCGAAGAAGTGACATGTCACTTCTTGAACAGAGAGTGGTGGCAGCGGAGGAGCGCGCGCTCTTCCATATAATACTATGGCACACTGAGGCAGTGTGAACATACCCTAACCATGAAAACCTACACATGCCCTTATCAATCTCCTTACAGATTTCCCAGGTTACTTCAGATTTTTGTTACTCATTCATGTTTTCATTGCAAAACATGTTACCCTCCATACACTAATATTTACACCCACCTTAATTGGGAAATAATCTCTAAAGTGTTTCCACATGGTCCATTTACTCATCCAAAGAGACCTCCTTCCACCTACAAAACAGACAGCATGGAAAAGAATCAAATATGATAAAATATATTAGTATGTAGTAAATGATTTACAAATCTGATGTGTCATTTTGATTTATTCATAACTGATCCCTTACACCATTCTTATGCCTGATTGTTAGCACTGTGACAAAGCAGAAAGACGGTATGTCCCTTAATGTACTGGAGATAAGGTCTACTCAGGTTGTCCTTTTTACCTCTTACCTCTTTCTGGTGTTTTCCAATCAGAGATCATCCAGATGATATAGATGGCGAACACTGGCCATAGTTTGCTGTATATAACCCAGCTGATCAGGAGAGCACACACTGGGCCTGAAGATAAAATAAATGGATTTACCAGGCACATCTGAACATGTGAAATGTTTATCGTCTGTGATAAGTTTATATATAATATCTGCACAGACAGTCAAAGTATTTTCACAGTTTCACAGATTGATGAATTCTGTGCACAAATCTGGCAGAATCAACAGGGTCGCAAGCAGTTTATCCATTCACTGCGTATTGGTGGTGTACTGTATCTGCATCTCAGCTACTGTTCGGCTGAATAGGAGCTGAGATGCAATAACTTGGTCCCACTGATAGGGTGGGTTCACACTGAGGAATCCACACGGAGAAGTTCCAGCGGATTCTGTTGCTCGCCCCTGCTCGTGGCTGCGCACATCTCCGCCTGTGCTTTGATTCCATTCTATGCATAGGAGGATTACGCTGTCTGCCAAAAGAATACGCAGAATTCACCTGACCACAGAATGAAGTCTATTGGACAGGCGGAAATACACACGGCCCTGAGCAGGGACAAGCAGCGGAATCCACGGGAACTTCTCAGTGCGGATTCCTCAACGTAAACCCACCCATACACAGTAAACAGTGACATACTGCTTCCTGCCCTGTTCACTCTGTAGTGCTCCACCAGTGACTGATGAGCTATGTACAGGATAGCCTGTGGGTAGCTCATCAGTCTATTATGGCCCAAAAATCCCTTTAAGACTGGCAATAAAAGGCCGTTCTTCAATTAATTTACCCCTATGAATCTAATGCATTTTGCTGTATTAGCCAAACAGCACAATAGTGTTAGTTTAGTAATCAACCAACAGATTAAGGGTATGTTCACACTGAGCAAAACAGGCGGAAATTCCAAGCAGAACCCACGCCGCGAACTCCACTCGGAATCCCGCACGCCTCACTGATGTCAATTCTTTAAACAGAGAGCGGAGGAATCACAGTAAGGCAGGCGGGATTCTGAGCGAAGTCCACAGCACTGGTTCTGTTCAGAATTTCCGCCTGTTTTGCTCAGTGTGAACTCTTCACCCTAATAGTTCAAAAAGAATTGGAATTAAAAAAGATGTATCACACTTACCTAGCAGCAAAAACGTCAGTATCCATTGCAACACACTAAGAGTCTGCAGAAGTTCAGTGTATGTAGAGTTGTGTTTCTGATTGTCTTCTATCTGCAAAGATGTCAATGTTTTACACTGAGGGGCATGTATGCCTTAGGCTGAAAACACACATGGCAGCATTTTGGAGTGCCGCCACTGCACTTTTTGTGCCAAAACCAGAAGTGGATCCAACAGGAAAGAGAAGTACAAGTCCTCCCTTTATATTCTCCATTTCATCTGAATCTACTTCTGGTTTTGGTACAAAAACTGCAGTGGCTGTTTAAAAAAAAAAAAACAAAAAAACAAAAAAAAAACTGCCGTGTGTCTTTCTAGCCTGATACACATTCCCTGACTGTATAATCGTGCTTACTCCCATTATTATCAGACTATTAACTGAATTGCCATACAAATAACACATCTCAAGAACCGGAGGTCATATCATGAAACTAAGGGTCCTATTCCATGGGCTGAGGAGGGCCCGATCAACGATCTAAACGAGCGGCGATCTGCTAGATCGCCGCTCGTATACTGGGCCTATTCCACGGCCCGATGATCGCTGAGTGAGGGCGTTACCGATGTCCTTGCAGCCCTTGCAGCATCATACATTACCTGCAGGGCTTCTTCTCCGCGCTGTCTTCATCCCTGTGTCCCGCGCGTTCTATCTTCAGAATGGCAGGTCAGCTGACAGGCCACACTCAGCAAGCTGAGCGCTCCGTCAGCTGACCGACCATTCGGAAGATAGAGCGCGCGGGACCCGGGGATGAAGACAGCGCGGAGAAGAGGCCTGGAAGGTAATGTATGATGCTGCGCTTCTGAAATCGTCGGTCGCCCGCCGCGCACCTCTATTCAACCGTAGCGATGCGCGGTGGGGGAACGATGATTTTAGGTCTGGCCCTAAATGAACGATCAGCCGATGACACGATCATCGGCTGATCGTTCTCTTTATTTCACCGAACGATAATCGGCCGAATCGGGCCAAATGGGGCCGATTCGGCCGATTATCGTTACTGTGGAATAGGGCCCTAAAGCTGGGTTCAAACTACATTTTTCCTATCTGTTTTTTTTTTCTTTCTTCAAAAAACGGATGAAAAAAACGGATGTATTTGTGTGCATCTGTTTTGATCTTTTTTGCCATTAACTTCCATTATTTAAAAAAACAAACAGATCAAAGAGGATCCGTTTTTTCTAACCGACACAAAAATTAGGTTGACTACGTTTTTGTGTCTGTTAAAAAAAACCCGGATCCTTATTGATCCTTTTATTAATAATAGAAGTCAATGTCAAAACGGGTCTAAACAAATGCACATATAAATGCATCTGTTTTTCATAGTTTTTTTTTTTTTGCAAAGATGAAAAAAAAAAAAAAACGATTGTAGAAACGTAGTGTGAAACCAGCCTAAGCTAACCATAGCAACATGTCATTTTTAAGGGGGTTGTATACAGATCCAGTTGAGACTATAAATGCATGAACTGGAGGTCTCTGGGGTTCACTGGAGGTCATTACATATGACTGCTGGGATTCTGGATCACATCTTTAGGCCATGTTCAGATGTGCTAAAACAGCAGCCGTTCTGCAACACGGCTGTTGTCACAGGACTGCCACTGTCTGAGATGTTCAACCCAGCCGGTACTGCATCGGTACCGATACCGTCTGGGTTAACATCACTTCTATTTAATTGGAATACAGGCACATTCGGGTGTTCCCTCACTCCAATTACCCAGTGCAGATAATGTAAAAGTATGGCCAGTGCCATACTTTACATTGGGGTTATGGATCAATTTGAGGTTATTACAGGATGGGAAATAATTTGTCACCATTTTAATGAAATAGTGGTGGTGTGTGGGTGTTTGGCAGGGTTCAGGTTAAAATATTTTTTTATTTTTTTTATAGATCTAAATCTGACCTTACAAGGTATTACAGATTAGTACCAGGCAGATCCATAATTACAGAACTATGTCAGCTGTGAGGTTTACCAGTTGAAACCCTTTTGTTACAAAGCAGAAAGCCTATGTAAGCGGTGTTAATATTCCTTGTAGGCTCACCTCCTGGTGGGAATCCATCTGATAGGCAGCTGTGGCCTTTGTCACATATCTGAACATGCAAAGATCCACGAAGGATAGCGGCAGAAAGGAACCAGTAGATTATATACCTATTGCTGGAAGTAAAGCAAACAGTATAATCACCATTCATTGTGCAAGAACTCACCAGTGATCTCTCATATACAGCAAAACCCCTTTCAGACAACTACCTAATATCAGAGTAAAAACCGGTAGTTCTCTTAGGGTACGTTCACACTGAGTAAATTAGGCAGAATTCCGCGGTGGAACTTTCCGCCATGGAATCCCATCTGTCTCAGTGTGCCAAAACATCTCTATGGGAGAGCGCATGCTCCTCCGCTGCCGCCGCTCTCTGATCAGGGGAGTGGCATGTCACTTCTTTGAGCAGAAAGCTGCGGCAACGGAGGAGTGCACGTCCATCTCTCCCATAGAGATGTTTTGGCACACTGAGACAGATGGGATTCCGCGGCAGAAAGTTCCATCGCAGAATTCCGCCTAATTTACTCAGAGGGAACATACTCTTACAGAGTAGAGCCAACATATAAAGTCTGCAAAAGAAAATCCTGCTCCAGATTAGAACAGTCTTGTGAAGAGAGTAAACTGAATTGCAAATATATCCACATGTATATATGAAATAAACAATTTATTTAAAATAAAATAGGTTGCAGCAAATTAGCTTCTTCTTATAACCCAGGATAAAGGGGTTACCCATGAAAAGAAAAACATAGTTGCCAGAAACAGCGCCACTCTTGTACCCAGTTTGGGTGTGGTATTGCAGCTCAGCTACATTCAAGTCAATGAAGCAGAGTTGTAATATCACACACAACCTGAGGACAGGGGTGGTGCTATTTTTGAAAGAAAGTAGCTATGTTTTTCTAAGCCTGAATAACCCCTTCTAGTCGTGTTATCTGTAATGATCAACCTATGTATTATACTCTATGTTGCACTGTGCTGGTCTGTTATGGACTTTTGTGGGGCCCAATGGACTAACTTATATCTGATGAGCAATAGAATTCAATGCATAGGGGTTAACCCCAAACCTGTACTAATATTCACCTATATCAGGGGTGTCAAACTCTCCGCCTTTCAGCTGTTGCAAAACTACAATTCCCATTATGCCTGGACAGCCAAAGCCGAAGGCTATAGCTGTTCAGGCATGATGGACATTGTAGTTTTGCAACAGTTTGAGGGCCACAAGTTTGACACCTGTGTATTAGATGGTAGTAAAATAGTCCATCTCATCACTGTAGCACTTCTGCACAGGCCACAGCATTTGATCAGCTTGTTCCCCTTACAGAATTCATCCATACAGACACCTACCTTCCCCCCAGTAGGGGAAGTCACTAGGCTGCAGTCCTTGGAGTGTGTCATTGGCAGGGGTCATCCACAGCTGTGCCCAGACTCAGCCGCACACATGGTCCTGGGCTTAGGATATCAGGGCAGATGGAGGGGTCTGGTACCCACGCGCACTCTCACACATACAGGATGCAAGACGGATCCTGATTCGCTGATCTCTGAGGCTTCTGATTGGGCAGTTTTTTTTCCCTTCGCCTGAAATTCATCGGATGCTGTGATGTCGCAGGATCTGGATAAGAATTAACTCCTGCCTAGCCAAAGCATTTCCTAGCAAATAAGGGCTGAACAGCTGTTCTTCTGAAGAGAGATGCTGAAATCTGATCTGCTACAGAGACAACACCAGCAGATGCCTGTGTAGACCTATTCAGTCCCCTGGCTTGTAGACTTTGTCTGTGATTTGACAAATGTATTTGAACCCTGGATTTACACACAGGACCATTTTTTTTATGCTGCACAAGTTAAATAAACCAATAAAAAAAATTATGAAAAATGTACTTAAGCTTTTCTTGACTGATCAATTGATCCAAAGGATCATGACAAAATAGATGAAGTCTGGTACAAGCTGACACATTCTAATAGAAATACAATCTATTCTACAATAAATCTACGATAGCAGACTGTAAACCTGCCTGGGATAAACATATACCTATCCTAAGATAATAAGAAGGGAAATACTAAAAGGTCAGACTAGATGGACCCAGTGGTCTTTTTCTGCCGACAATCTTCTGTGTATCTATGTCTCCCTTCTATGTGATCCTTTAGTGACTGCATCTACATAGACTCTGCTGATGATTATGATAGTAATTGTTCACGGTGAGGTGTTGCTGTCATTAAAAAAAAAAAAAAAAAAAACAACTCTGACGTCACAGACATGCCTGAGGTTTTGATCATTCAGGGTCTGAGTGCTGGGACTCCCACAAACCACCAAAAGCAGGGGCGTAGCTAAGGGCTGATGGGCCCTGGTGCAAAATTTTAGTTTGGGCCCCCCCTTATAGTCACTCTAAGGTGACGCCCCTTAATGTGGCACTGTGTCCCCTCATGTACTGTACTACTGCCCCATATTATTAATTGACTGTACTGTGTCATTCTCTAATTGTTTTCTAACCTTTGAATCAACAGCTGTATCCCTCCCTGTGCCCCCTGTATATAGCAGACCAGTATCCCTCCCTGTGTCCCCCTGTATATAGCAGACCAGTATCCCTGCCTGTGTCCCCTGTATATAGCAGACCAGTATCCCTCCCTGTGCCCCCCTGTATATAGCAGATCAGTATCCCTCCCTGTGTCCCCCTGTATATAGCAGACCAGTACTCCTCCCTGTGCCCCCTGTATATAGCAGACCAGTATCCCTCCCTGTATATAGCAGACCAGTACTCCTCCCTGTGCCCCCTGTATATTGCAGACCAGTACTCCTCCCTGTGCCCCCTGTATATAGCAGACCAGTACTCCTCCCTGTGCCCCCTGTATATAGCAGACCAGTACTCCTCCCTGTGCCCCCTGTATAAAGCAGACCAGTATTCCTCCCTGTGCCTCCTGTATATAGCAGACCAGTATCCCTCCCTGTATATAGCAGACCAGTATCCCTCCATGTCCCCCCTGTATATAGCAGACCAGTACTCCTCCCTGTGCCCCCTGTATATAACAGACCAGTACTCCTCCCTGTGCCCCCTGTATATAGCAAACCAGTACTCCTCCCTGTGCCCCCTGTATATAGCAGACCAGTATCCCTCCATGTGCCCCTGTATATAGCAGACCAGTATTTCTCCATGTGCCCCTGTATATAGCAGACCAGTATTTCTCCATGTTCCCTGTATACAGCAGACCAGTATCCCTCCATGTGCCCCCTGGATATAGCAGACCAGTACTCCTCCATGTGCCCCCTGTACATAGCAGACCAGTACTCCTCCCTGTGCCCCCTGTATATAACAGACCAGTACTCCTCCCTGTGCCCCCTGTATATAGCAGACCAGTATCCCTCCCTGTATATAGCAGACCAGTACTCCTCCCTGTGCCCCCTGTATATAGCAAACCAGTACTCCTCTCTGTGCCCCCTGTATATAGCAGACCAGTACTCCTCCCTGTGTCCCCTGTATATAGCAGACCAGTATCCTTCCATGTCCCCCTGTATATAGCAGACCAGTACTCCTCCCTGTGCCCCCTGTATATAGCAGACCAGTACTCCTCCCTGTGCCCCCTGTATATAGCAAACCAGTACTCCTCTCTGTGCCCCCTGTATATAGCAGACCAGTACTCCTCCCTGTGTCCCCTGTATATAGCAGACCAGTATCCCTCCATGTCCCCCTATATATAGCAGACCAGTATCCCTCCATGTCCCCCTGTATACAGCAAACCAGTACTCCTCCCTGTGCCCCCTGTATATAGCAGACCAGTATCCCTCCATGTCCCCCTATATATAGCAGACCAGTACTCCTCCATGTGCCCCTGTATATAGCAGACCAGTACTCCTTCATGTGCCCCTGTATATAGCAGACCAGTATCCCTCCATGTCCCCCTATATATAGCAGACCAGTACTCCTCCATGTGCCCCTGTATATAGCAGACCAGTACTCCTTCATGTGCCCCTGTATATAGCAGACCAGTACTCCTCCATGTCCCCGTATATATAGCAGACCAGTATCCCTCCATGTCCCCCTGTATATAGCAGACCAGTATCCCTCCATGTCCCCCTATATATAGCAGACCAGTACTCCTCCATGTGCCCCTGTATATAGCAGACCAGTATCCCTCCATGTCCCCCTATATATAGCAGACCAGTACTCCTCCATGTCCCCCTGTATATAGCAGACCAGTACTCCTCCCTGTGCCCCTGTATATAGCAGACCAGTACTCCTCCATGTGCCCCTGTATATAGCAGACCAGTACTCCTTCATGTGCCCCTGTATATAGCAGACCAGTATCCCTCCATGTCCCCCTATATATAGCAGACCAGTACTCCTCCATGTGCCCCTGTATATAGCAGACCAGTACTCCTTCATGTGCCCCTGTATATAGCAGACCAGTACTCCTCCATGTCCCCCTATATATAGCAGACCAGTACTCCTCCATGTGCCCCTGTATATAGCAGACCAGTACTCCTCCATGTGCCCCTGTATATAGCAGACCAGTACTCCTTCATGTGCCCCTGTATATAGCAGACCAGTACTCCTCCCTGTGCCCCCTGTATATAGCAGACCAGTATCCCTCCATGTCCCCCTATATATAGCAGACCAGTACTCCTTCATGTGCCCCTGTATATAGCAGACCAGTACTCCTTCATGTGCCCCTGTATATAGCAGACCAGTATCCCTCCCTGTATATAGCAGACCAGTACTCCTTCATGTGCCCCTGTATATAGCAGACCAGTACTCCTCCATGTGCCCCCTGCTGCACTCCTCTCCTCCATGGTATAAGCTGGATCCTGCAGTACTGAGGCTCCTCCCCCTGCTCGGATCCCCATACCCCTCAGCTCTGCAGGATCCAGCATACACCACTGAGGAGAGGAGGATCACAGCGTCCCTGCAGTCAGCACTTCACCTCTGAGGAACTTGCTGCAATCCTCCTCTCATCTCCTCATCACTGTGAGCGGCTCCTGCAGGGTGGAGGCCCCTCCCCCAGACCAGGTCACGACCCCATACTCACTGATTTCTTCCTTTCCTGCTGCACAGCATTGTGACTTGGCCCTGGGGGAGGGGCCTCCACCCTGCAGGAGCCGCTTACAGTGATGAGGAGATGAGAGGAGGATTGCAGCAGCGCGATCCTCTCAGTTTCCTCTCAGATGAAGCGCCGCCTGGGACTTGCTGTCATCTGACTAGGTAAGAGATCCAGTCAGATGACAGCAAGTGCCATCAGTAATGTCAGTGGAGCTGGGGACATAGTGCGTGGGCTGGGGGCCCACAGGAGGAAGTGGCGAGGGGGGCCGGCGGGCCCCCCTAGCGTAGGGGCCCGGTCACCATGGCGACCATTGCGACCCCTATAGCTACGCCACTGAGTCCAGAAGGAAAAAGAAGAAGTGATCAGTTAAGCTCTTCTCCCCCCATTTCACACCTCACTGAAGGACAGAATCTGTAGAAAGTCTATGGAGGCACTCTTCTGCATCTAAGCATTTCTCCTTACTTATTTTAGCGATTCGTGGGAGTTTTAACATTCACTGATCAAATATTTTGACACATCTTTATGACATATCCGTTTGTTTAAATCTTTTTTAATCTGGCCATCCACATGACATTACGTGAAGCAATTATCAGTCGTATTTGGCCAATATCAGACGTTACAGCTGATAATCGTTTATTGTAATAGAATACACAATGTCAGCTTATCGTTGTCTTTGAACTTGTTGAAATGTCAACTATCAGGATAGCAGCAGACCACCGCTATCTTCTATGGGCTGCCCGGACGATCTAGTGATCACCCAGGCAGCTCCCAGCGCCCCCCCTGCTCTTACCCGCTTGGTGTCGGCGCGTGTAATAGCACCGGAAGCAAGTGGGGAAGGAGAAGCAATCGAGCGCTGACCTGACAGGTTCTGAATTACCCTGTGTAATAGGGGCTTTAGTGATTTCACAGAGATTGGCCAACCTTCTTTTGTGTCTACGCTTCTCAGTATAAGTTTTCGTTTGCACAATGTTTAGGGCTTTAGATGGTCCCATTTGTCTCCACTATGAACAAAAGCAGGTGACAGTGTGCCCTATTTATCATCATAATGTATGAATTCTTCAGAGCATATCTACTGAAAGGTCTGCAGAGTGTGAACCTACCTCAAGAGTCTTCTTAGACCTGAGAAGAACTCTTGTATCAAGATGTTGTAGGTGAGCCTGTAGATCCAGCACACTTCCTGGGAAACCCTTGCTTTATGTGGATTGGATGAGGATTATCCTGCTGAAAAATGCCAGTGTGAAGCCATGCGAGGCAACACATGTGACTGCAGGACTTCCTGCACATATCACTGAGCTGTTAGTGTTCCTTGTATCACTACTAGGGAAGACCGACTGTCATTTGAGATGGCTCACTAGATCACCACACCAGCAGTAGCTTAGTCTACACTACCTAGGAGTAGCCTCTGAGAGGCTTTTTTTACAGGGCTGTGGGGAAGCACTTTTACGCCCTATCGTGGCAAGACCCAGTGTCTAGTCAGACCCCAACTATAATAATTTACATATCTGTCTGAATTAATCATGGCATAAAAAGTATCTACAAGTCAAAGTAAATGTGGTGCAAGGCTTGTGCATCAGTTTTTTCCTATAATAAACATAATGAACACAATGCTACATGTTAATATGAAAAACATGGTCTAGAATTGTCGAGTAAAATAATATATAGGTAAATATAAAGTATAAAAAGCACATAGAGTGGAGTGACTATATCCAAGACAAGACTGAGGTCAACAGGATGAATAAACCTGACAACTAAGGATATACAATAGGAGGTGTAGATAATGGTAGAGAAGAATAAGAATGCTGAAAAAGGGCTAGGCTATGGGCAGAGCACCTAATATAAAAAAAAGCCTATTCTTAAAGAAATAAATAGAACAGTGGCAGTTTGGGAGTGGGGCTGTATATTGACACTAGGCTGGGATTATACATGTAAATGTTTCTCCTACCTGTCTGTCAATAGAAAGGACACCTTCTTGTGTACCATGTAGGGATGGTCCGAACCTGGTTTGGACGGGGTTCGTACGAACCCGAACCCTCCGCAATGATTCCCGCTGTCTGCCCGCTCCGTGCAGCGGGCGGATCCAGCGGGAGGAACGCCTGGAAAACTGGGATACAGCCATAGCAATAGGCTGTATCCCAGTTTTCCAGGCGGTCCTCCCACTGTATCCGCCCGCTGCATGGAGCGGACAGACAGCGGGAATCCGATGCCGAGCGTTCGGGTTCGGTCCATCCCTACTACCATGTACCAAAGCAACCTTCAAAGACGTTCAAGCCTTGGCCTTTCCAGCTATCCAGTCATCTGCATGATAGCCTAAACCATTAATTTAATTAGTATAAAACAAAATGATCAGCTTTTATTTATTATGCTATATTCCTATACTATATGTAGCCTTATCAAAAGGGACATAGACAAGCCTGTATTGGACGGATAGGTAGTTTTCTGTACTGAACAGCAGCAGGACTTCCTCTCACCACAATTGCTACCCATACAGGGGCGTCTGGTGGTCTAGACTGGCTTAGCTATTAACATCCAATATAAATAAGTATTCTTATACATTGTTCCTCTGTCACTAGTTTGAACTTACTAAAAAGGCAGCCTTTTAAAGAGTCACTGTCTTTATAACTTTCAAAATCTAGTGCCCCTCTTTTGGTGGGACAGTCCCTACTTTTGCCCCACATCCCTCTGTCCCTCTTTGCCCCTTACATGTCCCTCTTTTTGACTTAGGAATTACATTTGCATTAATTAACTTTTTATGTTGATCTAGAAAGTGTCTGGTTTCTTACTGTACAATAGACCTAAACCTGCATATTCCAGTTGGATCCTAAAAATTGTTATATTCAGATGAATCATGAGACATTATGGCCCCTGTCACACATGCAGACTCATTGGGGGAGATTTATGAAAGGGTGTAAATATACACTTGGTGTAAACTGCCCACAGCAACCAATCACAGCTCAGCTTTCAGCTCTGGTAAAATATAAGAGGAGCTGTGATTGGTTGCTGTGGGCAGTTTACACCAGGTGTATATTTACACCCTTTCATAAATCTCCCCCATTGAGTTCTTTGGCCCCATACACACATCTGTAGGTGTTTTGGATCCATTTGGGGACATGATCCATGCCGCAACAAAACGATTAAGCCATTGTGCGTCTGTGTCACCTATATGACAGGGGGGCCCTGCAAATGCGGACAGGAACTGACACACATTTATAATCCTGTCCGCAGTTGTGGGTCCGTAATTACAGACAGGATTACTGATGTGTGACTGGGACCTAAGGATGCATCCACACATACAGGATATCAGTGGCGTCGCTAGGCATAATCATTCGGGGCCAAAGCCCCGAATGATTTTAGCCTAGCCCCGATTCTGCCAGCGCCGAAATAACAGCAGCCGGGGCCTCTGATAGATCATTATCAGAGGCCCCGGCTGCTGTTACTTCAGGCGCAAGAGTTGGATCAGCCGGCACGACTTGCCCGAAGTACGTCCGTACGCCGCTAGTGACGTCACCCCGCTCTTCGTTGGACCGAGGGCCGCAGTGGACGCTACCACAGCACTCTCCGGCCCCGCCTCCTCTGCTGCGCTACAGGGACGTTACCCTGCGTCCTCTAGCGCAGCGTTTCTCAACCGAGGGGGATTAAACTTTTTCCTTTGGTGCCTGGACCAGTCCCCGCAGCAGCTCTCTCCTTCCTTCTCCCAGCAGCTGCTCAAGAGCGTTCTGTGGGGGAACGGGCTGGGTGAGGCTGCTGGGGGAAGGAAGGAGTCACAGGACACAAAGCAGTAGCAACGGCCTTCCGTGCACGCTCTTCCCCCGCGTGAGCCACGCAGACAGAGGAGATGCGGCGGCCAGCTGATGTCACCTGAGGAGGCCGACAGTCAGCGTCGAGGGGTCGCCCGGGGCTCCAGAAGCAGTGGATTGTGGACCGGTAGATGGGCACCCCCCGTGTCCACCAGCTGCCGTCGCCGCTTCTCCTCTCTGCCTGCGCGGGTCATGCTGGGGAAGAGCGTGCACCGGAGGCTGCTGCTGCTGTGTGCCACGCCTCCCTGCATCCCACAGAAGAGGTGGCGATAGCTGGTGGACGTGGGGGCCCAATCTCCCGGTCCACAGTCCACTCGCTGATGTGGTTCCCTGACCGGGAGCTGGCCAGACCCCAGACACACTCCCCTCCCCGAATAGCACACTTCTCCCCCACACCAAATCCACCCCCATCGCCTGCTCTCTCCCACCTCCACTCCCTCTCTGCCCCCTCCACCTCCTCTTTCCTATCACCTCCTCTCTGCCCCCTCCACCTCCTCTCTGCCCCCTCCACCTCCTCTCTGCCCCCTCCACCTCCTCTCTGCCCCCTCCACCTCCTCTCTGCCCCCTCCACCTCCTCTCTGCCCCCTCCACCTCCTCTCTGCCCCCTCCACCTCCTCTCTGCCCCCTCCACCTCCTCTCTGCCCCCTCCACCTCCTCTCTGCCCCCTCCACCTCCTCTCTGCCCCCTCCACCTCCTCTCTGCCGCCATCCACCTCCTCTCTGCCGCCATCACCTCCTCTCTGCCGCCATCACCTCCTCTCTGCCGCCATCACCTCCTCTCTGCCGCCATCACCTCCTCTCTGCCGCCATCACCTCCTCTCTGCCGCCATCACCTCCTCTCTGCCGCCATCACCTCCTCTCTGCCGCCATCACCTCCTCTCTGCCGCCATCACCTCCTCTCTGCCGCCATCACCTCCTCTCTGCCGCCATCACCTCCTCTCTGCCGCCATCACCTCCTCTCTGCCGCCATCACCTCCTCTCTGCCGCCATCACCTCCTCTGCCGCCATCACCTCCTCTCTGCCGCCATCACCTCCTCTCTGCCGCCATCACCTCCTCTCTGCCGCCATCACCTCCTCTCTGCCGCCATCACCTCCTCTGCCGCCATCACCTCCTCTGCCGCCATCACCTCCTCTCTGCCGCCATCACCTCCTCTCTGCCGCCATCACCTCCTCTCTGCCGCCATCACCTCCTCTCTGCCGCCATCACCTCCTCTCTGCCGCCATCACCTCCTCTCTGCCGCCATCACCTCCTCTCTGCCGCCATCACCTCCTCTCTGCCGCCATCACCTCCTCTCTGCCGCCATCACCTCCTCTCTGCCGCCATCACCTCCTCTCTCCCCTAACCCCCCTTTACCACCTCTCTTCCCCCTCACCCTCTCTCTTGTCCTCTCCCCATCACTTCCTCTTTCCCTGCTCTCCCCCCTCCTCCCCTTTACCTTCTCTCTTCCTCTCCCCCTTACCCCCTCTTCCCCTTACCCCCTCTCCTCCTTACCCCCCATTACCTCCTCTTTCCTACTCCCTCTTCACCTCCTCTCTCCCCCTCTTTCCTTCTCTGCCCCCCTCTGACCTCAATCTGCAGCGCCGTGCTTGGACGTGATTTTTCCTGTGGCTCAGAGGCTAGAGAAGGGAGGAAGACCCGCTCCATGCACCGATTAGGTGAGTATGACTTTTTTTGTGTGTTTGAGTGGGGGAAGTGGAATGGTGGGCTTTGCTATGGGGCTTAGGGGGCAGTATTATGGGGGCACAGCAGGGCAGGGGGCATTTACTATGGGGACATAGCAGGTGAGGACATAGTAGGGGCCATTATTACTGTATGGAGGCAAAGTAGGGGGCATTATTACTGTATGGGGGCACAGCAGGGGACATTATTACTATATGGAGGCACAGCAGGAGACATTATTACTACATGGAGGGCACAGCAGGGGATATTACTATATGGGGCACAGCAGGAGACATTATTACTATATGGAGGGCACAGGGAGCATTATTACTATATGGGGACATTTAACAATGTGGGATAGCACAGCAGGGAGCATTATTACTATATGGGGGCATTTAACAATGTGGGGTAGCACAGCAGGGAGCATTATTACTATATGGGGGCATTTAACAATGTGGGATAGCACAGCAGGGAGCATTATTACTATATTTGCACAGCAAGGGATATTCTATAGGGAATAATGCACAGCAGAGGGTATTCTATATGGGGATGCTGCACAGCAGAGGGAAGCATATACTATGTGGAGGTTGATGCATGAGGGGGCATATACTTTATAGTGTGTGTTGCACACTACATGAGGACTGCTGCATGGGGACCTATACTATTTGGAGGCACAGTTGAGGCCTATAATGCAGATAAAGAGGGAAGGGGGAGCTACAACTATGTGGGGGTAGAGAGAAGGCCTATACTATGTGAGCACAGGGCATATAGGAAAATTTCTGTGTGTGCTGGAGCAAGGAGCCTAAAATGTTTTTCCTGGCAGATTCTGAAGAGAAGAGTTATGGCTTGGGCCGAATGGAAAAGAAAGAGAAAAGTGGGTGACTCTGATCAGAGAAGACGTCAACTGTGAGTCACAAGTCACTATATCAAATACTAGCCTATATGACCATCCGTTTAAAAAAAAAAGTGTGTGTGTGTGTGTGTAACGTCACTGCAGAAGTCAACTCAGGGGGCCCGTGCCCCGGATGTTTTGGGACCCTAGCAACGCCCCTGCAGGATATGCTGCAGATTTGCAGATATCGATGTAACTAAATGCATCAATCTGCAGTAGATCCTGGACGTGTAAATGCATCCTTGAATGAAAAAGAAATGCTTGTAAAATTTTCCTAGAATGAACAACAAGTGTCCCTCTTTGGCCGTCCAAAATGTTGGGAGGTATGGGCATGTGATATAAACCAAGTTTGCAATACATATTCTTTTTTTTCATTTTTTTAGTTATCATGGGAAATACGGCACTGTGTTCAGTGTTTTTTTTCCCAAAGAGACCAAATACAGGAAGTCCAGTATTTCCCAGGTCATCTGAGCGCTCACAGAGAAGGCAGTCATGTGATTGATGGATGCATTTAACCGTGACACTCAAGGCCAGATTTTATGTGTTTAGTCTCTTTTTTTTTTTCAACCAGCACAAGTCAGAAAATCTACCTTTAGGAGACTGGACCTGGATTTCTGGTAAGTATAGCTTTTTTTTACAGCATAGTAACAACAAAATATTTATGAATGTATATTGCAAACTTGCTTTATATCACATCTACTGTTATAACGTAATAAAACTGCTAAAATGGATAAAAAAAACCTGATGCATTTGTGTGCATCTGTTTTGATCCGTTTTTCCATTGACTTCCAAAAAAATGGATCAAAAAAGATCAGGTTTTTTTTTTAATGTACACAAAAACGTAGTCAACCTCATTTTTGTGTCTGGATACGAAAAACGTTGTGTGAACCCAGCCTAGGGAACCACATCTAGGTACACAACTTTCTAGGGACAATTACCTTAAAAAAAGACTCCCTGAAATACCCCTTTAAATCTTTTACATAGAGTGGAGTGGATGCTGAGCAAGCTGAATGTAATGTAATGAATGTTTTGTGCTGCAATGCGAAAGCTGTAAATATATGTGCAAGTCTCATTTGCACAAAAGCGTGTTTGGTTTTTTGTTGTTTTTTTTTTGGCTGGCTTAAAGTGTACCTGTTGTTTTCAGGGATAAACTGTCCCATCTGTGTATGTTAAGATTAGCCCTATATCTGGCAATCAGGGCAGTTTCTAGGTAATTTGAACTACAGGGCGAATCCTGCTGAAAGCGCCCCCCCCCCCCCCCCTCCAAAGTGATATGTGGAGGGGGGGAGGGCGGGTGTTACTAGGGGGAAGCAGTGTGTGTATCATGGCATACAGCAGTGTTATTCAACCCTTTTCTACGTGGGGCAAAAAAAAGTCATTCAGTGACTCACAGGTGACGTCTTCTTTGTTCCCTTTTCCTCCCCTTCTGGCCCGGACCACCATGATGATCTCTTGTGAACCTGCCAGACAAACATTTTTAGGCTCTGCACTTTTACAATTTCCACTTTTTTGTGTCATGTGCAGTAAAGTGAGTAGGTTTGTGGGTTGCCCCCTGTATGTAGCATCCCCTGCTGTGCCCCATATAGTAATAATGCAACCTGTGCTGTCCCCGTAGTAATAATTTGCCGTGCTGCATCCAAATTAGTAATAATCCCCCCCCCCGTGCTGTCCCCATAGTAATAATCCCCCTGTGCTGTCCTCATATTAATAATCCCCCCCCAATGCTGTCCCCATATTAATAATCCCCCCAATGCTGTCCTCATATTAATAATCCCCCCAATGCTGTCCCCATATTAATAATCCCCCCAATGCTGTCCTCATATTAATAATCCCCCCCAATGCTATCCTCATATTAATAATCCCCCCAATGCTATCCTCATATTAATAATCCCCCCAATGCTGTCCCCATATTAATAATCCCCCCAATGCTGTCCTCATATTAATAATCCCCCCCAATGCTATCCTCATATTAATAATCCCCCCCAATGCTGTCCTCATATTAATAATCCCCCCAATGCTGTCCCCATATTAATAATCCCCCCAATGTTGTCCTCATATTAATAATCCCCCAATGCTGTCCCCATATTAATAATCCCCCCAATGCTATCCTCATATTAATAATCCCCCCAATGCTGTCCTCATATTAATAATCCCCCCAATGCTGTCCTGATATTAATAATCCCCCCCAATGCTGTCCCCATATTAATAATCCCCCCAATGCTGTCCTCATATTAATAATCCCCCCCAATGCTATCCTCATATTAATAATCCCTCCAATGCTGTCCTCATATTAATAATCCCCCCCAATGCTGTCCTGATAATAATCCCCCCAATGCTATCATGATATTAATAATCCCCCTGTGCTGTCCTCATATTAATAATCCCCCTGTGCTGTCCTCATATTAATAATCCCCCCAATGCTGTCCTGATATTAATAATCCCCCAATGCTATCCTTATATTAATAATCCCCCCCAATGCTATCTTTATATTAATAATCCCCCCCAATGCTATCCTCATATTAATAATCCCCCCAATGCTGTCCTCATATTAATAATCCCCCCAATGCTGTCCCCATATTAATAATCCCCCCAATGCTGTCCTCATATTAATAATCCCCCCCAATGCTATCCTCATATTAATAATCCCCCCCCAATGCTGTCTCCATATTAATAATCCCCCTGTGCTGTCCTCATATTAATAATCCCCCTGTGCTGTCCTCATATTAATAATCCCCCCAATGCTATCCTTATATTAATAATCCCCCCCAATGCTATCCTCATATTAATAATCCCCCCCCCCGTGCTCTGCCCCCCATAGTAAAAAATCCCCCCTATGCTGTCCTCATATAAATAATCTCCCCCTGTGCTCTGCACCCCATCTCCCAAAACACACACACACCCAAAAAAAACAACATTATACTCACCTCAATAGATAGAGCGGGTCCCTGCCTGTTCTTCTCCCCCGGCCTGCGAGGAGCAAGCAGGCCGCCACCGCCGCCCCTGCACACATCTTCTCCCTCCAGCACAGTCAGATGACGTCATATGCTGGAGGGAGACGATGTGTGAGGGGGCGGCAGCAGCCAGCCGGGTAATGAGCGCGGTCAAGTGCCGTCCGGGGGCGGAGCTGCGGTCCGGCGGGCGGTCCAGTGGTCTGAGCAGGTGATGGGGAGGTCAGGCCAGGACCCAGAGGAGGGGGCGGCAGCAGCCAGCTGGGTGATGAGCGCTCGGCTCGGGGGGGGGGGGGGGGGGCGGAGCTGCAGTGCAGCGGGCGGTACAGGGGTCGGAGCAGATGATGGGGCGGGCGGGCTGACGGCCGGGAGTACGCGCCGCTAAGTGAGGTCCTTGGGGTGCCACCAGCGCCACCAACCTCTCGGCGCCCCGTGCGGTCGCCCGGCCCGCCCGCCCCTAGAAACGGCCATGCTGGCAATCATATACTGTATCTTGTAGATAGCCTATTTAGAAGGCCTTTTAGTTCTGCAAACTAAATTAGTAATTTATAATTACCAGAGCTGGTGGACAGAATCTAAAGACTACAGTGCCTGCCATACACTATACACGCATAGGAGACCATTTTTTTGTGTCTTTGTGTACAGCCTAAAAAGCAGAAGCAGCATGGAAGCCATGATAAAACTGTCTACAGTGTGTATAGAGCCCTGGGATGAGACCACTTACTACAGAATTCTGTAGGGTGTTATCGTACCAGATGTAAACTTGGTAAAGGTGGCACTTTGTGTATTTTGTATATCGATTTTGATACTTTATACTGTATTACATAGCACATAACCTTCAGTTTCATCTTCAAATAGTTATTAAACTTCCCTGATGAACCAATGGCTCCAGGAGTGAAACACGTTGGTAAGGATTTTACCTATAATTCATCTATAATACAACCGCTATTGGTGCACTGGCCATCTTGCTAATGTAGAATTTACCTTTATTTTATTACATTTGTTACAAATAGGTAACAGAGTATGATCAAACTCTGAACACTATTATAGGTGCATTGTGTAAATGTTCGTCTAATACTGTAGAACATGGCTAGCACTCATTACTTGTGGCACTCTGTTCATTTATAACTAACTTTTGTTGTGGACAAAGTGTTTCAAGTGACCCATTAACATGTGATATATACCACAGTGCATTATTGCAGGAGCCTATATTATTACTGACCTTGAATCATTTTATGATATTTGCTAAAGTAACTTTACCTGTGGAAACCAGTGTCAGGCAGCTGCTGCCAAGGCAAATAAGATCACAGGGTGCATCATAAGGGACATAGGTGCATGTGACACGAACAAAGACTGTACATGAAGTACTGTGTACGCTTCTGGGCACCTGTGCACAAGAAAGACTTAGCATAGCTTAGGCAGGTTTAATAGTGGAAACCAGAGTAATAACTGGATTGATTAACTATAGTGCCCAAAAAGATTATTAAAATTAAAATTTAGTTTAGAAAAAAAGATGGTTAAGGTGTGGTCTTGTGTGTGTAAAAATATTACAAGTTTCTTCTCTTCTCTTTCTCCTCTTTGTCTGCTGTTGGTGATCTTACCTCTCTCCTCCCTTATTTTGGGTAAGATCTGCTTCCTACTCATTGAGACTCTCTGGTTTGGTTTTCCCGTTCTGAACTGAAGTATGTAGACTGGGAGTGAGAAGGAGTTGGTGGAAGAGAAACAGATAGATGAGCCCAGAGGGTGGAGACCATAGCCCAAAAACAACTTTGTCAGGTGGGGATGGGGAGGGGGGAATGGATTGGGAAATTAAAATTGTATAAAATGTGTGTTTTTCTGTAGAAGAGTCATTGGCCATTGTTGGCCACACAGCTCCTGTTATACAGGATGATGTCAGGCCGGCCAACGGTGATCTTTAGGGTAGCACAATCCCATTGGTCAGCAGAACACTTGCACATTTATCGACTGATCGATGACTCTTTTCCACAAGGCAATAATAAAAGGTCCCTCAGTTGATGGGATTAACTAGAGATCATCACGCTTTCAGGCCTATTAGTTACATACTTATTACAGGATTGCTTGAGGAGCTAATAGGATTTAAATAAAAGTGCGTTCCCAGTATTATTATTTTTATTTTTTTTTGCAGTTTTTGAAGTCAAAGCCAGGAATGTACTTAAAAAGCTGAGAGGCTTTAGTCTTTCCTTTATACGTCCTCCTTTCATGATTACTTACCAGTTTTGGCTTCATAACTGCATAAGAAAGGCTAACCCTGGGAGCACACTCTTAGAACATGTTCACATGGCTAAAATCTATGCCGATTTCTGCATCCACATCAATGCAGCTTTGCATGAAAAACCATCTCCCATTGACTTTAATGGGAAATTATAGATAACGCTGGAAAATCTGCACTGTTTTCTAAAACATGTCTGTCTGCATGTCCCTCTGTAAATTCTATCATTGAAATCAACAGGGAGAAGGCAGATTTTGACGCATAATTTACCCCCTCTTCAGTTTGCCATGTGAACAAGCCATTAAAAGGTCTACATTAAAGGAAAATATTATAATTATTTTTAAACAAATGATCTTAGAAAGTTATACAAATTTGTAAGTTAGTTCTATTCAAAAATCTTTAAGTCTTTCACTACTTATCAGCTGCTGTATGTCCTTCAGGAAGTGGTGTCCTCTTTTCAGTCTATGTAAAAGAGGAGCCCGTGGAGCCTCATTGAAGAGTCTCAAAACACAGGACTAGCCAGATATCCCTCCGGGAAGGACCCAGCCAAGGGGCAGCTCCTGTTAGGAAACCACCAAAACCACCATATTAAGTGGCCCTATAAGTCAATGTAATGACAAGGGATAAACCAAGGCCAGGTAACCATCCACATTTCAGTCTGGCACAGTGCTCTCTGCTGTCACCTCTGTCCATGACAGGAACTGTCCAGAGCAGTAGTAAATCCCCATAGAGAACCTCTACTGCTTTAGTTTGTTCCTGTGACAGACAGAGGTGAAAGCAGAGACCACTGTGTCAGACTGGAAAGAATACACCACTTCCTGCAGCACAAACAGCAGCTGATACTATGAATACTTAACCCCTTAGGGACCAAGCCTATTTGAGCCTTAATGACCAGGCTCATTTTTCAAAATCTGACCTGTCTCACTTTATGCGCTTATAGCTCAGTGATGCTTTCATGTATGCTAGCGATTCTGAGATTGTTTTTTCGTAACATATGGCACTTTATGTTAGTGGCAAAATTTGGTCACTGTCTTGTGTGTTTTTTGTGAAAAACATCAAAATATCATGAAAAATTTGAAAATTTTGCACTTTACGAACTTTTAAATTCTTTGCTTCTAAAAAAAGAAAGTCACATGACAAAAATTAGTTAGTAAGTCACATTATCAATATGTCCTCTTTATTCTGGCTTCATTTCGTAAACATGTTTAAATTTTTTAGGGTGTTACGGGGCTTAGAAATGTATCAGCAAATTATCAAATTTTCATGAAATTTCCAAAACTGATTTTTTTAGGGACCAGTTCTTTTTTTAAGTTGATTTAGGAGGCTTGTATACTGGAAACCCCCATAAGTGACCCCATTTTGGAAACTAGACACCTTAAAGAATTAATCTAGGGGTATAATGAGCATTTTAACCCTACACGGGCTGGAGGAAAGTAATCACAATTAGGCCGGAAAAAAATGGAAAATAGAAATTTTCCAATAATATATTTGTTAAGATTAGAGTATCTCATTTTCATAATAAACATGAGAGAAAATGCACCCCAAATTTTGTAATGCAGGTTCTCCTGAGTAGAACGGTACCCCATATGGGGGCGTAAACCACTGTATAGGCACACAGCGAGGCTCAGAAGGGAAGGAGCGCCAATTAGCATTTTCAGTGCAGATTTTTCTGAAGAAGTTTCTGAGCACCAGGTGCGTTTGCAGAGCCCCTGTAGTGTCCGCAGAATAGAACTCCCCCAAAAGTCACCCCATTTTGGAAAGTGCACCCCTCAAAGAATTCATCTTGGGGTTTGGTGACCATTTTGACCCCACAGGTATTAGAGGAAAGTATTCAAAAGAAGACAGTAAAAATGAAAAAATAGAATTTTTCCAATAACATGTAGGTTTAGTTTGAAATTTCTCATTTTCACGAGGAACAGGGGAGAAAACTCACCCCAATATATGTAAAGCAGGTTCTCCTGAGTAGAACGGTACCCCAAACATGGTTATAAACCACTGTGTGGGCACACAGCGGGCCTCGGAAGGAAGGGAGTGCCAATTAGCATTTTCAGTGCATGATTTTTCTGAAGAAGTTTCTGAGGGCCAGGTGCGTTTGCAGTGCCCCTGTAGTGTCAGCAGAATAACCCCCCTCCAAAAGTCACCCCATTTTGGAAAGTACACCCCTCAAGGAATTCATCTTGGGGTGTGGTGAGCATTTTGACCCCACAGGTATTGGAGGAAAGTATTCAAAACTAGACCGTAAAAATGAAAAAAATTGAATTTTTCCAATAACATGTTTGTTTAGTTTGAAATTTCTCAATTTCACTAGGAACAGGGGAGAAAAAGCACCCCAAAATTTGTAACGGAGGTTCTCCTGAGTAAAATGGTACCCCATATGTGGGCATAAACCACTGTATGGGCACACAGCAGGGCTCAGAAGAGAAGGAGTGTCATTTTAGTTACAGGCATTATGTGGGTGTTTACTGGTTATCTGGGGTGGTAATGGACAATCTTGGGGTGTTTACTGGCTATCTGAGGTGGCAACAGGCAATCTGGTGGGGTTATCGGCAGTCTGTGCCAATCTGGGGTGGTTACGGTCAATCTGGGGTGGTCACGGGCAATCTGGGGTGGTCACGGGCAATCTGGGGGTGTTTACTGGCTGTATGGGGTGGTTATGGGCAATCTTGGGGTGTTTACTGGCTATATTGGATGGTTATGGGCAATCTAAGGGTGTTTACTGGCTATCTGGGGTGGTGATGGGCAATCTGGGGGTGTTCACTGGCTTTCTGGGGTGGTGACGGGCAATCTGGTGGTGTTCACTGACTATCTGGGGTTATGGGGGTAATCTGGGGTGGTGACGGGAAATCTGGGGTGGTGACGGGCAATCTGGTGGTTGTGAGCAATCTGGGGTGGTTGCGAGCAATCTGGGGTGGTTACAGGCAATTTGGGGTAGTTACAGGCAGTCTGTGGCAATCTGGGGTGGTTACGGGCCATCTGGGGTGGTTATGGGCCGTCTGGGGATGTATACGGGCAATCTGGGGTGTATACGGGCAATCTGGGGTGTATACGGGCAATCTGGGGTGTATACGGGCAATCTGGGGTGTATACGGGCAATCTGGGGAGATTACAGGCAATCTAGGGTGGTGACGGGCAATCTGGGGTGGTTACAGGTGATCCAGGGTGGTTACGGGCAATCTGGGCACTTGACTTTGGTGACAGGCGTAAAAAAGTGCCGGCACCATTTGGAACAAGCGATCAGTGGTATATAGTATAAACCACTGATCACTTGTACTGGGACCCCACCGGGTGGACACCGATCATTGCCCCATGCTCTCCGTCACCTCCGGTGGTGGAGAGAATGAAGCTTTGATCATTTTTAGGAATCCATCACTGTGAACAGAGTCTGTTCACAGAGATGGCGGCGGCCATCTTGGATCAGATGGCCGCCCTGGGAGGGGGGGGGGGGGGTCAGTGACCAGGTCACTAGGGTTAATTCTGGGGAAGGGGGGGACATGTTCTCATCTCCTCTCACCGTGGATGCACGGTGAGAAGAGATGAAAGCGTTCAGCTGAGCTGGCAATGCCCGTTACCGGTGGCCGCTGTTATACTGGTAATAACGGCGATCGCCTGTGAGGGGACTTGCCGGGACTGACCCCACACTCTGCCCCAACCCCTCAGCTACCTCCGGTAGCTGAGAGGAGGGGGCTGCGGGCATTACCGGCGCCGCTGCACTATTCTGCACCATCGCCATAAAGAGCTGATGGCAGTAGAATAGAGCCCATTAGTGATCGCCGTAAAAATCCGTATCGGCGGTCACTAATAACATAATACACGTATTCTCTGGGTCGCTACGGTTACGGTGATACCACATTTGTGTAGGTTTTTTTAACTATTACCGCTTTGGCGCAATAGAAACTCTCTTCCTAGCAAAAACCCACAAAACCTGTCGCCGCATTGCAAGATCCATAGCGTTCTCATCTTTTGCACCACAGAGCTGGTTTTGGGCTTATTTTTTGCGGGAAGATCTGTAGTTTCTATTGATACCAAGTTTTATATGTATATGACTTTTTGATCTCTTTTATGACGTATTTTCTAAAGTGGATTGATAAAATACAGCTATTCTGGTAGTTTTTTTAATTTTTTTTTTACAGCGTGTGTCGTGCGATATAATTATTGATATAGTTTTATAGATTGGGTCGTTATGGACGTAACGATACCAAATATGTATATGATTTGTGTTTTTGATCACTTTTATGTCATGTTTTATTGGGTATAGGGAATATAATGCATCTTTATTATTGGGGGGGCTGGGGGGGGCTGTGTTGTGTTTGGTGCACATTTTTTTTCACTTTTTTTTACTTTTACACTAGTGTACATTACTGTACACTAGTGTAAAATACTTTGATCACTGATACAATACACTGCAGTACCTAATGTACTGCAGTGTATTGTATCATGCCTCATGCTGACAGGCAATAGCCGCGGCCACCCCTGTCAGCATCAGGCATCTCCATGGTGACCCCGGGGACCTTCATTAGGACCCCGGGATCACCATGGAGACATCGGAGGACCGGACGGCGCCGCGGGACATCGCGATCATGCAGTGTCCCAGAACATACAGACTACTACTCCTATTATGGCCATTTCTATTGCTGTGTCAATGCCTGTTCTGGTAAGTGTTTGCACTGCAACTGCTGCTGGTTTTCCCCTAGTATTCTCTGGTAATGTGCATTTTCATGTGTATTGTCATGTATTCCTGTGTATTATTACAGTGTACAGTGGTATGCAAGGCTGTTGATCACGTGACCTGTAACCATGGTTCCTCCAATGGCCGACTAGCTCTGGCCAGGAGCAACCATGTGACCTCCCACTTCCTCCTAGCAAGTTAGTCTTCCCCCTGCTTCCAAGCAAGGAGGATGTGTGTCGTCCCTCTCCTGCCTCAGAGGAGTTGGGCTTCTTCTCTGCAGCCTCTTCACCATAAGAAGAGTGACTGATTCTGCTGCTGTATTCAAGTCTTCGGCTGTATCTGCCTGCTCAAGTGACCGGATTCTTCTCTCTCATCTGGGTGTCATTCCGTTATCTCTCCTCATCGCTGCAAGGATTCACAGCAAGTATTATTCTCAAGCTAATCCACCCAGCAACGCTATTTCTCTCATACTCCTACTCCCATCATCCGGCACGTATTCTCACAGCCTATGCAGCACCACTCCTGCTTTATTTGTCAAAGCCTGCTATATACCCGGTTGCATCCGGACAGAACTGTTGCTACTAGTTACCTTTTCTATAATAAAACCGCTGTTACTGAACCCTGGCATTGGTGTCCACTAACTGGTGCCCTGACTAAGTGCAGCGAAGAATCGCATGCCCATCATCACCCGCAGATTCCTCAGACCGGCCCTACAGCTGTGCTGCCCTCAGGCCTATACCGTGACGAGTATAAACCCTGCAGCTGCCCCGGTCATTGCCCGCTCATAACACCAGCACTGCGGAAGTGGCCCCCAGGGGCCAGGGCATCGCATTTTTGGCGTCACGAACAGGATATACCCGCCACGCGGTGTACCAGATCTACAGTTTACTATCGTCTCCAGAGACTGTGCTAAAATTGCCATGGGAGTTCTGATAACTGAGTCGCTGCACGGCTGGGACTGTACACAAAATGGCCGCTTCTTGCTGTTATTTCTACCTGCGCCATCCCACAGTGACGAGGGGGTTAACTGCCATGCGGCCGAGAAGCGGGAATTGTTTGGCGCCATTGATAATGACTGTGTCTCTCCTGATTGGCCGGCCGCTTCCACTGACGTCATTGTTGCTGGGCAGACTTTGGAGCCTGATCCTCCAGCCTGGCGCTCCTCCCCTTCCTGCTACAAGTTCCGGCCAGAGCGAGACAAGATGGCGACCCCTGAGGAGTGCATCTTCGCTGCTGCTGCTCCCGTTGTGCCTGAATGGCCTACAAGCCTAGCGGAGGTAGATCCTGCCTGTCTCCTAACTCCGCTACCTCCGGACAGCGACTCCAGCTGGGGCTCCGTTGCGTCGGACGACATAGGTTCCACCCGGGCTTCCACTCCACTCTGCGCTGACCCGGACGGGGGACCATCATCCGGCACCAGTCCTTCCCCGGAGACCGGCCGTTCCAGCGAGTCCGACTTGGCCTTCTCCACTGGAGGATCGACTTCACCGGAACGGGACAAAATAGTGAGTACCGGACCTCCGGCCACCCCGTTACCCGGCCCTAGTAAAGGGAAAAAGCCGAAGGCCTCCTGTTTCACCAGCCCCTGGCGGCTCCCTGAGCCCGAGACACCTTCCTTGCCGCAGTGGGTGTTTGGTGATGACCCCATCATCAGCAGAATAGCCGAGGAGATTCAGCAGGCCCTCTCTCTCTTGCCTCCGGTGACTCAGACCGCCCCTACCATGGCTAGCACCGTGACGGTTAGCCCCACTACGGCCCAGCCACCCACTGCTTCTTCCACTAAGGGGGGCCTGCCTGCCAAGTCTGGCCTAGTGCCGGAGGAGCCCCCGACTGTGCCCTATCCAGACTATGCTCCCCTGCGGGACCATCCATATACTCCATTTGCTGAATCCAACGCTGCTTCCGAGCGACTGTTCATCCGGAAGCTGGAGAGGCCTAAGCCAGGTGAGGCTCCCCTAGAGCGGAGACGGGGAACCGTTACTAAATTTGATAAACAGCGGGGGTATGGCCTCATCATGGATTCCTACACCGGCCTACTGGTACTCGCTAACAGAAGGGCCGTGATGCACGAGTACCAGCCGGGCTACCTGAATAACCTCAGTCCCGGGGAGGTGGTAGAGTATACCCTGGTGGGTTCCCCGAAAGGCCCCTGGGGAGCCGCTATCACCAGGCCAAAACATGCGGTGCAACGGCCCTTCCTGCCTTCTCCATCAGAGCAATGGGACGAGGACTGGCCTGATTTCAAGCCCCTGGGCTCACTTGTCGCCGCGCCCCCTGCTCCGGGCCCATCTACTTCGGCTGCTAGCACCGCTCCTTCCCCTGCCGTGGCTAAAGCTGCTGTCTCCTCCACTACCACCACCTACCACGTTGCCCCTACTGTCTCTCCTGTGACCACCGTGACCCCTAGCCTCGTGGTCACTACCGCAGCAGATGATGCTCCCGCTTCCTCCCGGTATTATCCCTGGGAGAAAAAGAGGGGTGCCACTTGGGGTCCTCCAGGACATTTCTGTTAAATGTCCTCCCAAGGGCTGAGTTCTATGACTGTGTTTTTTTTTTTGTATACTGTTTCACCATTCTAGTGTATGCAACGTTCAAGGTTCGTGCCTGGTCCTCCTGACCAAGTTCCCTGTACTAACCAGCCATGAGCTGATGGACACTTACAATAACAAAAGGTTCTCTAGTGCCTGTCCCAGAGCCTTTTACATGGACGATGTTCCAATTGCCTAAAAGAGACTCTACCTAACAGAGACACTTAACCCATTCCTTCCTAATGCACTTTCCTGTGATTGTGTGTTCCACACAGGGTATTATTGCACTTATTTCAATATTGCATTTTTTTTCTACTATTGCATTCTAGTGTTATCGAAGTCTTTGTATTTCCTCCTCTGAGTAAGCACAAGGTTACATAGATTGCCTCAGAGTAGAGTGCCTCTTTTGTAAAACAGTATATTTTCCAGTGTCTAAGTCAGATAGCTCCTCCTCTGAGTAAGAGAAGTCAGGTTACATATACCTCAGAGAAAGTCCAGTTTATGTAGGAGTGTATTTTCTCATCCAGTCTCATTATTGTGTATTATTATCATATCTATAGCTGGAAAGATTTAGTTGAGCCAGTTTGTATTCAGATTTTTTTCTCAGATTTTCATTCAGATTTCTCTCCGGTTTCATTCAGATTCATGTGAGCCAGTTCTCCTCAAGACCTCGCAGTATTTGTTGTCCCTTGTGTTTCCTTTCCTTTTGTTTCCAGTATTTGTTTACCTCTGTCTTGTCCCAACGCAGTAGTTATCACACATAGTCTTACCTAATATTCACACTGGTCCATACATATTGCACCTTGGATACCCTTTCGTGTGTTTGGCCTATTGAGTAATTGTGTTGTATGATTGACCGGTATGTAAGGGGCCCCCATGTATGTTTGCTTTTATTATTTTGTTCTTTTCTCTTCCAGGTATCCAAGACACTACTCAGACACGCCAAGGTAGTACACAGGTCTTCACATTCTCCTCCAGTAGGGTAACACATTTAACAGAAAACCTACTGTCTAACTGGCTGAAATATGGAGGGTCACCCGCCAGCAGTTAAGTTGTCCTGGCTTACACGTCAGATGGTTCACGCACTAGCTACCTGGTCGCCAGAGTACGTTAGGCACCCCTAGGTGAAGTCCTGCCACTAGGGTTTCTCATCCTCTCTCTCTTCTCACCTGTGCCTTGGGCGTGGGAAACACACACCTCATCACACTCACTCTCATCATTCATTCCTGTTGTTTAATTGTTCAGTCTATTCATGTTTGCTGCCTTCTAGATTCGCCGAGGTCGGCTCAAATTTGCTAGGGAGGTATGCAGTGTCCCAGAACATACAGACTACTACTCCTATTATGGCCATTTCTATTGCTGTGTCAATGCCTGTTCTGGTAAGTGTTTGCACTGCAACTGCTGCTGGTTTTCCCCTAGTATTCTCTGGTAATGTGCATTTTCATGTGTATTGTCATGTATTCCTGTGTATTATTACAGTGTACTGTGGTATGCAAGGCTGTTGATCACGTGACCTGTAACCATGGTTCCTCCAATGGCCGACTAGCTCTGGCCAGGAGCAACCATGTGACCTCCCACTTCCTCCTAACAAGTTAGTCTTCCCCCTGCTTCCAAGCAAGGAGGATGTGTGTCGTCCCTCTCCTGCCTCAGAGGAGTTGGGCTTCTTCTCTGCAGCCTCTTCACCATAAGAAGAGTGACTGATTCTGCTGCTGTATTCAAGTCTTCGGCTGTATCTGCCTGCTCAAGTGACCGGATTCTTCTCTCTCATCTAGGTGTCATTCCGTTATCTCTCCTCATCGCTGCAAGGATTCACAGCAAGTATTATTCTCAAGCTAATCCACCCAGCAACGCTATTTCTCTCATACTCCTACTCCCATCATCCGGCACGTATTCTCACAGCCTATGCAGCACCACTCCTGCTTTATTTGTCAAAGCCTGCTATATACCCGATTGCATCCGGACAGAACTGTTGCTACTAGTTACCTTTTCTATAATAAAACCGCTGTTACTGAACCCTGGCATTGGTGTCCACTAACTGGTGCCCTGACTAAGTGCAGCGAAGAATCGCATGCCCATCAGCACCCGCAGATTCCTCAGACCGGCCCTACAGCTGTGCTGCCCTCAGGCCTATACCGTGACAAGTATAACCCCTGCAGCTGCCCCGGTCATTGCCCGCTCATAACACCAGCACTGCGGAAGTGGCCCCCAGGGGCCAGGGCATCGCAATCACGTAAGTGACCCACGGCGCCGTCCAGGATCCACCGGGACCCATTAGATGCCGCTGTCATGGTTTGACAGCGGCATTTAACGGGTTAAACTGCCCGGAGCAGAGAATCCTCCGCTCCGGGCAGTTACAGGAGGGTGTCAGCGGTCACACTGACCGCTAATCACCCGTCCTGCAGCCGCCGGCGTGCGGTAATTTATTCCGATGCGCCCGCCGTTAAAAGGCGTACGCATCGGAATAAAGCCCATTAGTGGCCGCCGTGAAAAGGCAGCATGGCGGTCACTAAAGGGTTAAAGAGTCACTGTCGTATTTTTTTTTTTTTTTTTGCAGAAATCAATAGTCCAGGCGATTTTAAGAAACTTTGTAATTGGGTTTATTAGCCAAATCTGCCATTATCTGCATGTAAAAAGCCTTTTCCCAGGTCCCCCCCTCCTTCCTCTTTTTCATCCACTCCAAAAAATCTGAAAATTGTGACTTGTTGCAGGAGTCGTACCCTGTCTGCTCTAGGGAGAGGGGAGGCGGGAGGAGGAAGGAGGGAGTTAGCCGGCAGCAGAAAGCAGATAACAGAGGATTACAGGCACGGAGCTGGGTGACAGCTGTAATCTGAGCTCAGACAGGTCACTGGTGACTGTCACAGGAGATATCCCGTGAGGGATTTGTAGATTAACTCTTTGTTGTCCTGTTTTGGTCTTTTCTTTAGCTCTCTCCATAGGAGAACAATGAAGACAGGGGGGAGAGCTTCAAACTGCTTTTTCATGATAAAAATGCATTTTTCGGATAATAAACCCAATTACAAAGTTTCTTAAAATCGCCTGGACTATTGATTTCTGCAAAAAACAAATTCACGACAGTGACACTTTAAAGGTTTCAGATTTTTAAATAGTAGTAATTTACAAATCTGTATAACTTTCTGTCACCAGTTGATTTCAACCCCCCCCCCACACACACACAAACACACACACACTGGAACACCCCTTTAAAAGTCTGTCCTTTTGAGAGCATCCATTTTTCCTTATGCAATATGATAGTACAACAAGTTAGTATAGTAAATAATGGGTGATCCGAATTTACCCAGGCATAGAGAATACACTGATGTGGAGTTAAAGGAATAAACATAATCATGGATTGCAACAATGTTAGGACACGTCTGCCCAGTATTGTTAGCATGCACAGGTCACCTTGACTTTTGCCCAGTTAAACATTCATATAAAACACAATTGGACTAAGCACACCCTCAATATGTACTGAAGATTCTGTTCCAGAATAGAAGAAAACCTGACAAGAATTCCTGTAAAATATACTATTAGGTCTGGACATCAGCATGATGAATGACTGGTGAATCTGTTCATAGGAATGCAGAAGAGTACTGTGTGAATCATACTTCCATGTTTAAAGGGGTTGTTCAGATGTAGAAAAATGTCAAACCAGTTTGTTATCAGTTGCAACCATAATTATGCTAACTAAGGGTATATTCACACTAACTGACTCGCAGCGAGATTCTCGCTGCGAGTCCGGCAGGTCCTGGCAGTTCCCACACACTATATACTCGCTGCGGTCTGAATCACCACAGTGAGTATGTAATTCTAACTCGCTTAACCCCTACTGCTCCCGCACGGTTCCCTTGCTGTAAGCATACATTACCTCTCCTCGCTGCACGGGTCCGGCGTCCTGCCAATCAGTGTGTTGCCCAGCCGCAGCCACTGATAGGCCGCATGGGAGAGCAGGACGCCGGACCCGTGCAGCAAGGACAGGTAATGTATGCTTACAGCGGGGGAGCCGGGCGGGAGCAGTAGGGGTTAAGGGAGTTAGAATTACATACTCACTGCGGTCGTTCAGACCGCCACGAGTATATAGTGTGTGGGAACTGCCGGACTCGCAGCGAGAATCTCGCTGCGAGTCCGTTCGTGTGAATATACCCTAAAGGGGTTATCCAGCGCTACAGAAACATGGCCACTTTCTTCCAGAAACAACACCATTCTTGGCTCTAGCTCAGGTGTGGTTTGCATTTAAAGGACAACTCTGGTGAAAAGCTTTTTCCCAGTAATTGAAACACATGATGGTGCGTTTACACAGAGCGATTTATCTGACAGATTTGTGAAGCCAAAGCCAGGAACAGACTATAAACAGAGAACAGGTCATAAAGGAAAGACTGAGATTTCTACTCTTCATATCCATTCCTGGGTTTGGCTTTCAAAATCTGACAGATAAATCTGTCTGTGTAAACGCACCATTACAAAGTTATATAACTGTGTAATGCTGCGTTTACACAGACAGATTTATCTGACAGATTTTGGAAGCCAAAGCCAGGAATGGATTTGAAAAGAGGATAGATAGTCTTTCCTTTATGACCTGATCCCTGTTTATAGTCTGTTCATGGTTTGGGCTTCAAAGATCTGTCAGATAAATCTGTCTGTGTAAACGCACCATAATATGCTTCAATCACCTATCTGCCCCCCTTCCCTATCTTTTACCCCCTCAACCCCCCACCAGGAAGTGAAGTAAACTATTTCTTACCTAATGACTGTTGACCCCAGGCTTTTCTGTGGCAGCCATTTTGTGACAATGACATCATCAAGAAGGAGGTGGGTCTAAGCCCTGTTAAGCCAGCCTCCCTTTGTCAGATGACTCAGGTTTCTCAGCTCTGATTGGCTGAACAAGATGTAAGCCATCTAACAGTTTTACAGAGTCAGTTAGACATTACAGGAGACAAAGTGCATCATGGGAAACCCAAACCAGGAAGTGAAGAAAAAAAATGAAGACACCAACTGGAGGTTCAGATCATTTTTTTTTTTATCAGCACCAGAGTTGTCCTTTAAGTTCCATTCACTTCAATGGAACTAATGGTATGTTTACACAGAGAGATTTATCTGACAGCTCTTTGAAGCCAAAGCCAGGAACAGACTATTAACAAGGACCGGGTCATAAAGGAAAGACTGGGATCTATCCTCCTTCAAATCCATTCCTGGTTTTGGCTTAAAAAAATCTACCAGATAAATCTCCCTGTGTTAACATACCAAAAGTTGCAAAACCTACACCTAAACT
This sequence comes from Dendropsophus ebraccatus, assembly GCF_027789765.1. Classification (NCBI taxonomy): domain Eukaryota; kingdom Metazoa; phylum Chordata; class Amphibia; order Anura; family Hylidae; genus Dendropsophus; species Dendropsophus ebraccatus. The sequence goes on from NC_091459.1 coordinate 88,572,669, forward strand.
GGAGACAAGAGTTTGGTCACTATACATTCATGCAGATTTGAGTCAAGTTGACGTTCAAGGAGCTCACCTGGAGGCAGACAGGGAATAAACTAATGTCCTCATATAGAAACATGTTCCAGCACTTAACTGCTTAAAATAAACGAACTTTATTGATGAAATCCAAAATTATACAACAGAGTGTAAAAAGGCATTATTTTTCTAGATGCGTTTTGACTATGGATAGCCTTGATCACAGCTTAAAGGGGTTGGCCACTTTATAGTAAAATTGTTCAGTGTACAGTATTAGTATGTGTATGCATTGTATATACTGACAGCAGCTCCCTGTGTACCTTATACAGCTAATATCAGACTCCCCTCCTCCAGGCTGTGCTGCCCTGCTCTGTGGTGAGTCTGTCAAAAGATGTCTGAGCATGGAAAACCATGTGACCATGCCCCGCCCCCCAGTGTCCTACATAGGCATATACAGGCTCAGTGGTGGATATAGGAACTGGAGCATGGTCACATGCTTCTCTGTGTCAGCCATCTTATGGACATAATCATCACAGAGCAGGTCAGCACAGCATGGAGGAGGGAAGTCTGATATTAGCTCTAGGAGGTACACACAAAGCTGCTGTCGGCAAGTGCAGTGAGTACACTTACTAATACTGTATACGGAACTATTTTACTATAAAGTGGCCAACCCCTTTAACGTTTGATTTAAAAAAAACCTGTTCTCTTAACCCCTAGACGACCCAGGGCGTATAGTTACGCCATGGAAGTCTGTCCCCAGACGACCTTCACAGCAGGTGGGGGCTGCGCGCTTCACAGCAGGTGGGGGCTGGCTGCAATCAGCAGCCGGGACCTCACCGGTAATGACACGCTGCAGCGATCGCGCTGCCGCGTGTCATTAACTCCTTAAACGACGCGATCGCGGCGCGACCCCGGCGTTGTAAGTGTAAGTGACAGGGGGAGTCCCCTGTCACTTACCGATCGGGACCCCCGCAGTGTGACTGCGGGGGTCCCGATCGGTAAAACGGGCCGCCGGGAGGTCTCTCACCTGCCTCCGTACGGTCCGATCGGCGATCTGCTACACTGAGCCTGCACAGGCAGGCTTAATGAGCAGATCGCCGATAACACTGATCAATGCTATGCCTATGGCATAGCACTCATCAGTGTAGAAATCAAACTAGTGTATGTAAAAGTCCCCCAAAGGGACTTCAAATGTGTAAAAAAAAAAGTTAAAAACACCAATACACAACCCCAAAACCCCTCCCCCAATAAAAGTTGAAATCACCCCCCTTTCCCATTATATAAATAAAACATATAAAAATAAACAAATCAACATATAATATACCGTAGCGTGCGTAATTGTCCGATCTATTAAAATATAACAAGCGTCATTGCGAACGGTAAACGGCGTACACGAAAAGAGGGAAAAAAGTGCGCAGATTACCGATTTTATGTTACATTATATATAAAAAAAATTAAGTGATCAAAACGTCCGATCCTCACAAATATGGTATTAATAAAAACTAGAGATCATGGTGGAAAAAATGACACCCCATACAGCCTCATAGGTGAAAAAATAAAACCGTTATAAGCGTCACAATAGGCCCATTTTATTTATAATTAATTGCCAAAAAAAAGGATTTCATTTAAAAAAAAATATATAACATTAGAGAATGTGTGTAACCTGCATATGGTTGTGTTCGGGCTGACCTATAGAATAATAGTATCATGTTGCTTTTACCATATAGTGCATTACGTAGACACAGGAACCCCCCAAACGTTACCATATTGCATTCTTTTTTGCGATTTCACCAATTTATATCTTCATAAATAATATATTTGGGATTCCATCATACATGTTATGGTAAAATGAATGACGCCATTACAAAGTACAACTATTCCTGTAACAAATAAGCCCTTACATGGCCCTGTAGATAAAAAAACTGAAAGTGCTAGAGCTCTTAGAAGGGGAGGAGGGAAAAATGGAAACACTAAGATCAAAATTTGCACGGCCCACTGGGTTATTTTGGGCCTGGTCCTCAAAGGGTTAAATAAATTTAGGGAGGGCATAAAAGGGGTGGGATGCCCTAGGGCCTCAATACTGTGAGATGGTGCAACAACCAGAGAGATGTAACTGTATTTAATAATGTGTATGATTTATGGTTTTATACGGACATTCTGCATTTGGCCACAAGATGTCGCTGTTTTGTATTACAGTCTGTGTTGTTAAGGCTCTGCTGTTGTCAAGGGAGACGAACCTGGCAGTTGGAAGATGTGACCTGAGGGAAAAAGAAAGAGCTGATGAAGTAAAGTTTGTAGCAGCCATTTTGATGAGACATCTGGCTATAGCAGACTGAGAGCAGACATCCCATCCACATGATGCCAAACCAGAGAGTATAGTGGGCACCACCCTAAACCTGAGTGCTAAGCCAATGCATATAAAAAACACAGAAGGACTATGAAGAAAAAGCATATGCACAAAAAGGTAGCACATCAAGAAAAGAATCTTTATTTAACCCCTTAAGGACAGAGCCTGAAGAGACAAATTTTATAAATATGACCTGTGGATGCTTTTACCTTTCCAGCTGATTCTGAGATTGTTTTCTCGTGACATATGGTACTTTACATTGCTGGTAAATTGAAGTCGATACTTATAAAGAATCTTTATGAAAAAAAAAAAATAACGTGAAAAAATTTGAAAAAATGCATTTTTCCAACTTTGGAACGTTTCTGCTTATACAGAAAATGGTTATGCCACATAAATTATATATTAACCCCTTAACGACCGCGGGCGTAAGTGTACGCCCCCAAAACCCGTGCCTTAACGCAAACGGCCGTACATTTACGCCCGCGGTTTCCCCGATCGCTGCGTGTACACACGCAGCGATCAGGGAAGATGGCCTGCTATAATGTATAGCAGGCCATCCCTGCTTGTGGGCACGGGGGGTGATTAACCCCTCCCGTGCTGACGATCGCCGCTATTGGCTGATCAATTCAGATCAGCATATGGCGGCGATCTGCAGCTTTCCGGGTCACCGAAGACCCGATGGCCCGGAAAGCAATGGCGGTCGGTGCTGTCCGAGGACGACACCGACCGCCATTACTGTTAAAAGTAACGGTGGCCACGGTGCCACGTCCCGATCGCCGGGACCGGCCGGCCAGAAGCGGCCGGCCGATCACGGCGATATAAGTACCCCATGAAAGGGTTAAATACCTGCTGTGGACACCTCAGCTAGGTAGCTGAGGTGTCCAGAGCAGGTATTGACCCATACTCACCGGATCCAGCGTCCCGATCGCGTCTTCCGGGTTCCGAACGCGACTTCCGGGCTCCGAACGCGTCATCGTCTTCGTCGGCGTCTTCGTCTTTTTCCGGCGGTCCCCATCGGTAATCATCGGCTCCAGCGTCGTCAAACTTCGGCTTTTTCCGGAATTGGCGTTCTACTGCCCCCTAGCGGCTGATAAGTGTATATAATACACATATCAGTAGCTATAGGGTTGAAGATAGATTTTTTTTTTTTTCCCCAATTTTTTTTTTTTTCTATTTTCCGCACCCTATCGCCGCTGATTGCTGATCAGCATCGCACGTAAGTGCGCCGCTGATCAGCAACTCCTTTTTGGCGTAGAGTGTTTTTTTCCTATATCCTACAGCCACGGTCTGCTTATAAGTGCCGCACTTAAGTGCGGCATTTATCAGCAACTCCTTTCTTGGCATAGTTTTTTTTTTTATACTTAATGTTAAAAAAACATGTAAAAAACACCATTACACTACACGGAATAAAGTTTTACACTACACCACTACATACCCCATATACCAATCCCCGTATAAAGATGACCCCCAGGGTGTTTTCGGTGTCGGACGCATACGCTATTATTGCCTCCGACACCGAAACAGCCAGTGAGGATGAATGGGGGGGTCCTTTGTTCCTCCATTCATCCTCATCCTCATCATCCAATGACGTATCTGGGGGTAGCGTAGCGTACCCTGCCTCCCGGACACGTCTTTTTCGCCAGTACCGTCCCAATAAGAGATCACGGTATGGCGTGAAATTCTACAAACTCTGTGAGAGTACCTCAGGGTACACTTACAGATTTAGGGTATGTGCACACTGCGGAATGGCGAAGGATAACCCTTTGTGCATTCCGCAGCTGGCACCCGCCGGCGGACTGATGCAGGCGCGCGTCTCCACCCGTGTCATAGACTCCATGTTATGCTTGGGCGGATTCCATCGTCCGTCCAAAGAATGAACACATTTGACGGAGAGCGGAATCCGCCCGTGCATAGAATGGAGTCTATGACACGGACGGAGATGCGCGCCCGCATCAGTCTGCCGGTGGGTGCCAGCTGCGGAATGCACAAAGGGTTATCCTTCGCCATTCCGCAGTGTGCACGTGCATTTAAGAGTGTATGAAGGAAGGGACACCCAAATCCAGCCCCAGATGCCCCCTCCCCCCATCCTCTGAGTTAGTGGGGAGATCATTCGGGAACTGATCTTCCCACTGCTGGATAAAGGTCACCACCCTTACGGGGATAACTTTTATACCAGCGCCCCCTCTTCCGGTCCCTCGCTGCCCTGTAGCTTGCGGCACGATCCGAACATCAGAAGTAGTAATAAAGCCCTAATATTTAGCAGCCATGGAGCGGCCCCAGCGCTTCTGGATGTGAGGGACCCCGTATCGCACCAGGACAACATTTTCCAGGTGACGTCCCCCACACTGGAGAACAGGAGACCCCAGAAGAAGTGCAGAGTGTGGCGTAACAGGGGGATCAGGAAGGACGCCATTTTCCAGTGTGACGCCTGTCCTGATCACCCCGGCCTCTGCATACTGGATCGCTTCAAGGCGCACCACACGTCACTGGGGTTCTACATTATCTAAATTCCGTCCCTTATTCCTATTTCAGGGGTCACGTTGATCCAGGGATTATTCTGATCGCCATTATGGAGTCGGGAAGGAATTTTTCCCCTGTGATGAGGCTACTGTCGTCTGCCTTACGAGGGTTTTTTGCCTTCCTCTGGATCAACACAGGTTGAATTTGATGGACACCTGTCATTTTCAACCTTATAAACTAATAATTGGCCTAATACCCCCAAATAAATTAGAATTGTCCCTTTTTCCCCAGCTAAATAGGTATGGCCGCCATTCCCATTAGAGGATGCCATGATGCAATTACAGAGCCTCTGTGCGGCCAGGACAGTAGAAACCCCCGACAAGTGACCCCATTCTGGAAACTACACCCCATAAGGAATCTAACAAGGGGGGCAGCGGGGATATGGCCCCCTGGTGACGGCCACATTTGGGACGTGAAAATGAAAAAAAAATTTATTTTTAATTTTCACGGCACATGTTCTACATATGTGCCTGTTACCAGTGGGGTCCATATGCTCACTGCACCCCTTGTTAGATTCCTTATGGGGTGTAGTTTCCAGAATGGGGTCACTTGTGGGGGGTTTCTACTGTCCTGGCAGCACAGGAGCTTTGTAATTGCGACATGGCCTCCATCCTCCATTCCAGCCTCTAAATGGCGCTCTGTCCCTTTGGTGGCTTGCCCTGTGCCCATATGGCACATTATGTCCACATGTGGGGTATTTTAGTACTCAGGGGAAATTACCCTACACCCTTTTTTTCGTTTATTTTCTTTTTTAACCCCTTGTGGAAATGGAAAAAAATCAAGGCTAGACCAACATTTGGTGTAATTTGTTTTAAATTTTTACTCTAAATCATTAATCTTGTCTTGATTTTTTCATTTTCACAAGGGGCTAAAAAATAAAAAAAAAACACAAGATTTGTAGAGCAATTTCCCCTGAGTACGGAAATACCCCACATGTGGACATAAAGCGCCATGCGGGTGCAGGGTAAGCCTCCAAAGGGAAGGAGCGCCATTTGGTTTTTTGAGGCTGGATTTGGCTGGAATGAATTTCGAGGGGCCATGTTGCATTTAAAAGGCCCCTGTGTTGCCAAGACAGTTGAAACCCCCCACAAGTGACCCCATTGTGGAAACTACACCCCTTAGGGAATGTAACAAGTGGTGTAGTGAGCATATGGACCCCACTGGTGACGGGCACAAATGTGGAACAATGTGGCGTGAAAGTGAAATATTAAATTTTTTACACTATAATGTTGGTCTAGCCTTGAATTTATTATTTTCGCAAGGGGTTAAAAGAGAAAAAAACACACAAGATGTTTAGAGCAATTTCCCCCGAGTCCGTAAATACCCCACATGTGGACATAAAGCGCCATGTGGGCGCAGGGCAAGCATCCGAAGTGAAGGAGCGCCATTTGGATTTTGGAGGTTGGAATTGGCTAGAATGGATGATGAACGCCATGTCGCATTTATAGAGCCCTTGTGCTGCCAAGACAGTGGAAACTCCCCACAAGTGACCCCATTCTGGAAACTACACCCCTCAAGGAATCTAATAAGGGGTGCAGTGAGGATATGGACTGTGAAGATGTTAGTAGATTGATGTGAATTAAAAAAAAAACTGTTTATGTTTGTAAACTTTGTGTTGGTACATGAATTTCCCTGGACTGACAAACCACCTGTGTGAATGGTTCTTTTGTTTCTTGCTTTGCTTCTCTTATTAGGCTGGCCACCTAATGCTCTCATTTTTCCCTTTCATTTCTGGTATTGCCACCAGGGAACAATGTACTAAAACTAAGTAAAAGTGCTGTAATGTGAAATGTAACATTATAACAATTGTGTATTTTCATTTAACTTACCTGCCTGGAGCAGCTGCAGCAAGGTGTGTGCTCTGACCATGTAAGAGGCAGACCAGCAGACACTCAGGGGTTTTATAGGAAAATGTGCAAAGCATTGTGGGAGTTGACAAGGGTATAAAACCCCATCAGGTGTAAATGATTGTGTGGATTGTGAAGTTTTGTACTATGTTACAAGGTGGAAAGCAGCAAGCTGACTGCTGTCATGTGAATTATTTTTGTGGAGTAAAATAAAAGTCCTTTGGATTATTTTTCTCTGATCAAGATTGATCTTTTTGAAAGGCCCATGCCCAACATGGACCCCTTGATAATGGGCACATTTGTGCCGTGAAAGTGAAAAAAATGAAATTTTTCACTTTCACGTCACATTGTTCCACATTTGTGCCCGTCACCAGTGGGGTCCATATGCTCACTGTACCCCTTGTTAGATTCCTTGAGGGGTGTAGTTTCCAGAATGGGGTCACTTGTGGGGGGTTTCCAGTGTTTTGGCAGCACGAGGGCTCTGTAAATGCGACGTGACCCTTGAAATCCATTCCAGTGAAATCCAGCTTCCAAAAGCCAATTGGCACTCCTTCCCTTTGGAGGCTCGTCCTGCGCCCGCTTGGCACTTTATGTCCACATGTGGGGTATTTCCGTACTCGGGAGAAACTGCGCTACATGAAAAATTGAAGTCTAGAACAACGTTTTAGTGTAAAAAATACTTTTTTTTTTTTTCATGCCATATTGTTGGGAAAATCTGTGAAGCACCTGTGGGGTATAGATGCTTACCGCACGCCTTGTTACATTCCTTGAGGGGTGTAGTTTTCTGAATGGTGTCCCTTTAGTGGTGTTTTTTAGGTTTTGGCACCACAGAGCCTCTGCCAACCTGAAGTGGTACAGTCAGAAATGACCAAATATAACGGAGCCATTGAAATGCACTAGGCGCTCCCTTATATCTGAGGCTTGTGGTTGCGTCAAATAGCGCAATAGGGTCACATATGGGGTATTTCTATAAACTGCAGAAACGGGGCAATCAATATTGGGGTGCATTTCTCTGGTAATAAGTTTATAATTATGAAAAATATTGGATTACAATAAAATCTCTGCACAGAAAATTAAAATTTTCAAATTTCTTACACACTTAGCTTTATTTTCTGTGACTCCCCTAAAGGGTTAAAAAACTTTCTGGATCTGCTTTTGCAGAGTTTGGGGGGTGCAGTTTCTGAAATGGGGTGCTTTGTGGGGCTTTCTAACATACAGGCCCCTCAAATACACTTTAAACCTGAACAGGTCCCTAAAAATATCTGATTTTGAAATTTTACTGAAAATTTGGAAATTTGCTGCTAATGTTTTACGCTTTCTATTGTCTAAAAAAAATGAAATATAGTTTAATAAATGCTGCCAACATAAAGTAGACATGTTGCTAATGCTATTTAATATATAATTTATGTGGCATAACCATTTTCTGTATAAGCAGAAAAGGTTTAAAGTTGGAAAAATGCTTTTTTTTACAATTTTTCACGTTATTTTGGTTTTTTTCATAAAGATTCGTTATAAGTATCGACTCCAATTTACAAGAAATGTGAAGTACAACACGTCACGAGAACACAATCTCAGAATCAGCCGGATAGGTAAAAGCATCCCGAAGTTATTAATGAATAAAGTGACACAGGTCATATTCATAAAATTTGCTCCGGTCCTTAAGGCCATTTTAGGCCCGGTCCTTAAGGGGTTAAATAGCATTAGCAACATGTCTACTTTATGTTAGCAGCATTTATTAAACTATCTTTCTTTTTTTTTAGACAATAGAAAGCTTAAAACATTAGCAGCAATTTTCCAAATTTTCTGTAAAATTTCAAAATCAGATATTTTTAGGGACCTGTTCAGGTTTACTAAGGCTGGGTTCACACTACGTATATTTCAGTCAGTATTGTGGTCCTCATATTGCAACCAAAACCAGGAGTGGATTAAAAACACAGGAAGGATCTGTTCGCACAATGTTGAAATTGAGTGGATGGCCGCCATATAACAGTAAATAACTTCCATTATTTCAATATAACAGCCGTTGTTTTAAAATAACAGCAAATATTTGCCATTAAATGGCGGCCATCCACTCAATTTCAACATTATGTGAACAGAGCCTTTCTGTGTTTTTAATCCACTCCTGGTTTTGGTTGCAATATGAGGACCACAATACTGACTGAAATATACGTAGTGTGAACCCAGCCTTAGGCTATGCTCACACTACGTATATGTCTGGCCGCATAATTTCGCGGCCGGACATATACATGTTAAACTCCGGCCGGGAATTTACGCAAGTTGCGGCCGGCTACGTACGGACCGCGAACTTAAGCCCGTAGTCTACTTACGCTTCCTGAGCGCCCTACGTAGCGATCTGACAGCGGTCTTTTACTTGGAAATCTTTGCCTAGCCCCGGACACCCCACAGAACCTTTCGGATCGGCACAAAAAGCTGCAAAAATGAAGAGATCACCACTACGTACGGGACCGCATGTAACGCTACGGGCGTAAGTTATGGCATTTTCGTCCTCAAACAATGGTCTGGTTCATTTTTTACGGCACCGCGTATGATCCTGGCGTAAGTTCGTACGTAGTGTGAACTGTGCAGCCGTACATCGTATACTTTCCATTGTACGCAAACTACGTAAGTCTCCGGCCACTTATTCACGGAACGCGCTACGTCCGGAGACTTACGTAGTGTGAACATAGCCTCAAAGTGTATTTGAGGGGACTGTATGTTAGAAAGTCCCACAAAGCACCCCATTTCAGAAGCTTCACCCCCAAAACTCAGCAAAAGCACACCCAGAAAGTTTTTTAACCCTTTAGGGGAGTCACAGAAATAAAAGCTAAGTGAGTAAGAAATGTGAAAATTTTAATTTTCTGTGCAGAGATTTTATTGTAATCCAATATTTTTCATAATGATAAACCTATTACCAGAGAAATGCACCCCAATATTCATTGCCCTGTTTCTGCAGTTTATAGAAATACCCCATATGTGGCCCTATTGCGCTATTTGACGCAACCACAAGCCTCAGATATAAAGGAGTGCCTAATGAATTTCAACGCCTCCGTTATATTTGGTCATTTTTGACTGTACCACTTCAGGTTGGCAGAGGCTCTGGGGTGCCAAAACCTAAAAAACACCCCTAAAGGGACACCATTTAGAAAAATACACCCCTTAAGGAATGTAACAAGGGGTGCAGTGAGCATCTGGACCCCACAGGTGCTTCATGGATGTGGTGTAAAAAAGGAAAAATTCTATTTTTTACACTAAAACGTTCTATCCTTCATGTTTCATTTTTACAAGGGGATAAAAGAAAAGAAAAAAAAAAAACACCAAACGTGTAGAACAGTTTCTCCCGAGTACGGAAATACCCCACATGTGGACATAAAGTGCCAAGCGGGCGCAGGACGAGCCTCCAAAGGGAAGGAGCGCCAATTGGCTTTTGGAAGCTGGATTTCACTGCAATGGATTTCAAGGGCCATGTCGCATTTACAGAGCCCTAGTGCTGCCAAAACACTGAAACCCCCCCCACAAGTGACCCCATTCTGGAAACTACACCCCTCAAGGAATCTAACAAGGGGTGCAGTGAGCAAATGGACCCCACTGGTGACTGGCACAAATGTGGAACAATGTGACATGAAAGGTAAATTTTTCATTTTTTCACATTCACGGTACAAATCTGCCTGTTATCAAGCGGTCCATATCCTCATTGCACCCCTTGTTAGGTTCCTTGAGGGGTGTAGATTCCAGAATGGGGTCACTTGTGGGGGGTTTCCACTGTCTTGGCAGCACGAAGGCTCTGTAAATGTGACATGGCGTTCATCATCCATTCTGGCCAAATCCAGACTCCAAAATCCAAATGGCGCTCCTTCCCTTCGGAGGCTTGCCCTGCACCCACATGGCGCTTTATGTCCACATGTGGGGTATTTACAGAGTCGGGGGAAATTGCTCTACACATTTTGTGTGTTTTTTTCTCTTTTAACCCCTTGTGAAAATGAAAATTTAAAGGCTAAACCAACATTATAGTGTAAAAATGTAATATTTCATTTTCACGCCACATTGTTCCACATTTGTGCCCGTCACCAGTGGGGTCCATATGCTCACTACACCCCTTGTTACATTCCTTGAGGGGTGTAGTTTCCATAATGGGGTCACTTGTGGGGGGTTCAACTGTCTTGGCAACACAGGCCTTTCAAATGCAACAAGGCCCTCAAAATCCATTCCAGCCAAATCCAGCCTCCAAAAACCAAATGGCGCTCTTTCCTTTTGGAGGCTCACCCTGCACCCGCATGGCGCTTTATGTCCACATGTGGAGTATTTCTGTACTCAGGGGAAATTGCTCTACACATTAGTGTTTTTTTTTTTTTTATCTTTTAACCCCTTGTGAAAATGAAAAAAATCAAGACAAGATCAATGATTTAGTGTAAAAATTAAACATTTTTTACACTAAATGTTGGTCTAGCCTTGATTTTTTTCCATTTCCGCAAGGGGTTAAAAAATAAAATGAACGCAAACCGTGTAGGGTATGAAGATACCCCACATGTGGACATAATGTGCCATATGGGCACAGGGCAAGCCACTGAAGGGACAGAGCGCCATTTAGAGGCTGGAATGCAGGATGGAGGCCATGTCACAATTACAAAGCCTCTGTGCTGCCAGGACAGTAGAAACCCCCCACAAGTGACCCCATTCTGGAAACTACACCCCATAAGAAATCTAACAAGGGGTTCAATGAGCATATGGACCCCACTGGTGACGGGCACATATGTAGAACATGTGCTGTGAAAATAAAAAATGCCATTTTTTAATTTTCACGGCACAAATGTGCCCGTCTCCAGGGGGCTATATCCCCACTGCCCCCCTTGTTAGATTCCTTATGGGGTGTAGTTTCCAGAATGGGGTCACTTGTGGGGGGTTTCTACTGTCCTGGCCGCACAGAGGCTTTGTAATTGCATCATGACATCGTCTAATGGGAATGGCGGCCATACCTATTTAGCTGGGGAAAAGGGACAATTCTAATTTATTTGGGGGTATTAGGCCAATTATTAGTTTATAAGGTTGAAAAGGACAGGTGTCCATCAAATTCAACCTGTGTTGATCCAGAGGAAGGCAAAAAACCCTCCATGAGGCAGACGACAGTAGCCTCATCACAGGGAAAAAATTCCTTCCCGACTCCATAATGGCGATCAGAATAATCCCCAAACTTCACAATAATCTGCACACATTTGTTGTAATCATGTATAAACAAGGGGCAGACAAAAAGGAAAACATATGAACAGTATAAATGGCTGAATTCCAAAGCTTGGGTGTATATCACAATACCCCAAGTGTGGGGGAAGGGCTGCAATCCAATAAGTAATACAAAATCACCCAAATACATCACAGTGACCATAAAAAAATAGAAAAATCACAGGGTAGGAAGAGATTACCTTTCCCATGCTGGAAAGACAGACTGGACAACCCCAACACACATTCTGCATATGGTCACTTTATCAGGGGTGTGGTCTGTGCAGTCACATGGCTGTTATACATAGGGTACGGCTAAAACAAATGGGCCGTATTGTTTTTGCAAAAACATTTAAAAAAAAAAAAAAAAGCTAAAAAGCCTAACTCATTAGGGAAATGGGTTAAAAAATGTTAGTCCAATGTTAAAAAACCAAGAGGGATGGATAATATAAATGAAAACCTATATACATTGTATACATATGTTACTTGTCAGTTTCACAATAAGATTACAGTGCATATCAGTGAATAAATGTGATAAAAAGTAAATTGAATCTAATGTTAAGTAATAAAGGAGAAGTCCGGCGAAAATTTTTAATAAAGTATTGTATTGCCTCCCAAAAGTTATACAAATCACCAATATACACTCATTATGGAAAACGCTTATAAAGTGTTTTTCCCTGCACTTACTACTGCATCAAGGCTTCACTTCCTGGATAACATGGTGATGTCACGACCCGACTCAGTGTCCCTCCAGTGCCCTGTGTCCCTCAGTGTCCCCCTGCCATCATCCTCCCCAGCAGCCACAGCCCGCACAGCTCTGGGAGTCGGGTCGTGACATCACCATGTTATCCAGGAAGTGAAGCCTTGATGCAGTAGTAAGGGCAGGGGAAAAAAAAACACCTTTATGTGCATATACATATATTTGTATAACCTTTGGGGGGCAATACAATACTTTTATAATAAAATTTTTCCCCGCACTTCTCCTTTAAAGTGTCACTGTCGTGAAATTTTTTTTTGCAGAAATCAATAGTCCAGGCGATTTTAAGAAACTTTGTAATTGGGTTTATTATCCGAAAAATGCATTTTTATCATGAAAAAGCAGTTTGAAGCTCTCCCCCCTGTCTTCATTGTTCTCCTATGGAGAGAGCTAAAGAAAAGACCAAAACAGGACAACAAAGAGTTAATCTACAAATCCCTCACGGGATATCTCCTGTGACAGTCACCAGTGACCTGTCTGAGCTCAGATTACAGCTGTCACCCAGCTCCGTGCCTGTAATCCTCTGTTATCTGCTTTCTGCTGCCGGCTAACTCCCTCCTTCCTCCTCCCGCCTCCCCTCTCCCTAGAGCAGACAGGGTACGTCTCCTGCAACAAGTCACAATTTTCAGATTTTTCAGAGTGGATGAAAAAGAGGAAGGAGGGGGGGACCTGGGAAAAGGCTTTTTACATGCAGATAATGGCAGATTTGGCTAATAAACCCAATTACAAAGTTTCTTAAAATCGCCTGGACTATTGATTTCTGCAAAAAAAAAAAAAAAAAAATACGACAGTGACTCTTTAATAATGAATAAAGTGACAAAGATCTAATTATCTTCTGCTAATTATGGTCTTATTGCATGCCTGCAAATTCAATTAAGGTAGGTTCACACATACAAGATCCGCAGCTGATTTTGCTGTGGAATTCGCAGAGTGAACTCCCACAGCAAAATGTGCTGCGATCCTGTGCCCTGTGATTTTCTATGGCTGAGTGAGACACCAGTTGCCGGGAGCCTGAGCAGCAAGGAAACAAATTTTTTTAAAACCTTATTTACATTTATTTTAATTGTGTTTTTGATGCCTTTTTTATGCACTGCACTTGACTAGATACTTCTATGCTAATGGCATTAATTATATATATGTAAGTACTGTACTTGCAATTTTATACCATAGTCATTTTATTATTATTGTTCACAATTCTGCATTGATTATTCACTTTTATCACACTTATGTTTCATTACAGTGCCCCGAATATTCAAAGACTTTCCCCGCTCCCAGCGTCATATTGGTAGATGATGCTATGGGGGTGGATAGTGGGGTGACGGACTCCACTACAGGGCTTCCACGGACGACATGTCAGCGAGACACGGAATTTGTGTGTATAAGGCCTTAGGGTTTTGTGGTATAAACTGTACTGTTTATACTGTAACTATATAGGATAACGTTTCCCCATAGCCTGCACCCTGTATGTACTCTTCATACAGGTTTACAACAAATTTGAGCAGGTTGTTGAGTTGGGATATATTTTTCTGTTTGTTGATTTCAGACCAGCATTAACATTACTAATTCTTGTGGCACCGCCTTTTGCATCTTGTGTATTTTAAAATGGTATTAATAAAGCTTTATACTCTTTAATAAGGGCTATCATCCCCCATGGACATAATTAATGGATACTAATGTACTATGACTTTTCTATTACTTTATTTTTGCTCACTAGGACTTTTCTATAGAATTTTAGAAGAAAGTAGCTGTGTTTTTTCTAATCCTGGATAACCTACTGTATAATAACATATATGTATAAGTATAGTTGTATGCGCAGATGAGCAAACTTATAGTGAGTTCAGGTTTCCACTAACCAGAACACTCAGCATTTGAATCCTGCTGTCTGGAAAAGACAAATGTAGCCCTTGTTTTACAGGCAGCTTTAGGGCTGCATCCATCTTCTCCAGGCAGTGGGATTCAGTAGCTCGAGCAGGTTTGCGCATACCAAATTTTCTTTGAGTTCATTTATCTCTACACAGGATACTTCTATTATTCGGCAGAGAAGCAAATAAGAATCACACCTTTTCGGAAAGGCATTAGGCAATTATACTGTAACAATGTAACTTTTATTAGACACACACATATTGAAGCAGATCTTTGTGACAAGCTGTAGCTTATAGAATATCTTTTATACAGTACAGGAGTTTTACTCACATATAGAAAAATAGATTACTTTGTACAAAAAAAAATAAAGTACATTGTAGTCTGAACACAAACTATCCGTGTTTATAGCAACACTCTATGGGACAGAGGTAATAGTGGAGTCCTATTACAAAGGGGATATACATATGTTATCTGAAATTCTCCTTGGGGATTTGTAACATTTTCCAAGACAGCATTCCTTCATCATTACATAAGGCACAAGTGTTCATCTAAAATCACATTACTTTATAGGATGCATTGCCTGTGCATTGTTGGAAAAAATGCACATGATGTCAAGTTGTTAGGTTGTCCATTTAAAATAAAAATAGTCAAGTGAATGAGAACTGTGCCACCTAGTGTTTAGTAGAGAGAACACACTAAACAAGAATGGTGTTTCCAGAATCAGTTTTCCATTTTGCATCCCCCCCCCCCCCCCCTAGGACTTACCAGTATAGTCAAACCTAGTTATAGCTTGGAGAAAACAAAAAGCTGAAATATTCATTTTCTTTGACACTTTATATAGTTTGCAATATCAAACCACAGCAGAGATATACATAACTGCTGATTGGCTAGGTGTGTTTATGACATGAATTCACAACCCCTGACCCTGCACAGCAGGGCCTGGAGCAGCATAATACAGGCAGTACAGGAGCCAGGGAGTTTTATTTATTTATTTTTACATTATTATTTATTTACCCCCTCCACACCATATAAATATATAAAAACTGAGCTGCCCGAACAAACCCTTTAGGCAATTCAAAGGGAACCTGTCACATTAAAAATGAAATTTATTCTGTAGGCATGATGCTGTACAGAAAGTTGTGAATTGCTGAGCAGACCGATATATTGTTTTGTGATAAAAGATTCAGTATTACCTGTAATTTATTTATCTAATCCTTAGATCATGGCGGTCTCACTATGAATGACAGTTATCTATGAGTTTACCTGCACTGGTAGCTGTCACTCACCAATTAGGTCCACCCACTGGACTCTTAAGCCTGGAATGAGTGAAGGATTAGGTCGATACGGTGCCAGTTAGGCTGTATTCACACAGCGTATTTTGGAGCTGAATACAGATGTACATTGCATTTAGAATATGCCCACAAACATCCCATTATTTACCAGACTTCTTTTCAGTGATCTTTTTTTTTTTTTATTTTAACATGTAAAAGTAGTAACATATCTTTTTGTCACGTGTATTATGTCTCCAATGCTTCTGCTGTATTCATGTAGCCTGGAGCACAAAAACCCCTCTAATACACATAGAAATAAGTTTGAAAGAAATTTTTGCAAATGTAAGAGATTCCCTCAAATCCATACATAATCCACAAGCATTTCAGAAGCAGAGTCCGCGGTTCCTTGCAATACACATGTATTTTTCAGCTACTATTTTATACCTATGCAGTGCTAAATTTTCTACCCACAAATCTGCGATTGAACATGTGAACATAACCTTAGGTGGAGATGTATCAGAGGGTGTAAAATAAACATTGGCGTAAACTGGTGTCCACAGCGACCAATCACAGTTCCTCTTTCATTTTACCAGAGCTGAAAGTTGAGCTGTGATTGGTTGCTGTGGGCAGTTTACACTAGAATATATTTTACACTCTTTGATAAATTTTAGAGTTTTTTTCAAGTGCTGCAGCTTTAGGCCACAAATCTGAAGTTTGTTTTGAGCCAAAGCCAGCAGTGGATGCGGTAGGTAGAAAAAGTATAAGCTGTTTAATTTTATTTCCCATTCTTTTAGAATCCGCTCCTAATTTACTCACTATGGAAAAAGAAAAAGCTAAATCAAGTCAAAGTTGTTCTATAGTTTGATGTGAAAAAGGCCCATAAATCTTTACCTTAAAGCGGCACTATAAGCAGGTTCTTCGCAGAGAACCTGCTGATATGCCGCAGTAGCTATACATAGCCATTAGTTGCACTCCTGTACGCCCCCCGCATTGTTGTTAAAAATCGCTAAATGCTCTTATGCAAATTACTTGCTGTGGGCCGGAGAGCATCGCCGCTCTCTGCCCAGCCCGCCCCCTCCCGTCCCGTCCACTATGCATATTCATAACTGCATTGTGGGCTCTGTAGAGGACGGCTGCGCAGGGAAGCAGTCCCCTCAGACAGGCTGCTTCCTGCGCATGCGTAAACCCCCCGGGCCGCCACTGATCCTCTCGGAGGTCCCTCAGCATGTAAGTATAAGATAAACTTTATACTTACCTCCTGAGCAACCTCCGGGAGGATCGGCGGTTGTATACAGCCCACTATGCAGTTATGAATATGCGTAGTGGGCAGGACGGCAGGGAGCGGTGTTGCTCTCTGGCTCTGAGCAACGCCCTAAATGCTCTTATGCAAGTAATTTGCATAAGAGCATTTAGCGATTTTAACAACAATGCGGGGGAGGAGAGGGGTTAAAGTAGTGGCTATGGATTACTGACATACATAGCTACTGCAGCATATCAGCAGGTTCTCTGTGATGAACCTGCTAATAGTGCCGCTTTAAACCATACCCCCGCTCCCCATTATCAAAATAAAATGTGTTATATGCATTAATAATAACCATAAACCTTGCACATAAATTAATATGTTTGCAAAAATAAATGGATAAATACAGTGTCCACATGTGCAAGAAGAGATGTGATGTGCTGTAAGTATTAGTAAAAGTGAAGCTACGCGTTTGCATATCAGTTTATATTCTTACTTTACCTTATTTTTTTTTACAAACTGTATGTGTAATTTGTGCCATCCCATCAGCATTGCTATGAAATGCTCTCTAGGATTATTACAATGAATAACTGTTATGAACCGAATATCTTGTTTTTAAAGTGGATACTGCCAGGAAGTGATAACCAGAGGTGGTCGGGATTATAAACACAGAAAGGGAGTTATAGAAACAGCATACACAAGTCCGATCACCTATTTTCATAATTCCATCCACCCCTAGCCTTCATTTACATCAAGGCCACATCAGGGGTTGAAGGGAAACCTTTCCAGCGATAGCTGCTGGTTCTGTGCATATGCCATAAGTAACTAATAACTAAACAACTAATAAGTAAGGAATACCCCTTTAACATGTTTAATGATGTTATGGGTGGAATTATATGGTAAACAAAGGTTTTGGTAAATCCCCTGGTAAACTAATGTTATTTTAGATAGCACATGTTTATAGCACTAACGCTTTCCAGTTCTGCTTATATATGCAGCATCTAAATCTTCATATATATTGGAGTGTAACTCATGAACACGCTAGTATTACAGACCTACTGATCTGCATGGATGATCTTATACTGGAGTCAAAGGGGGGTTTGAGTCAATAAATCCTAATGGCTCCAGTCGCACAAGTGGAGCCTTATGTATGGAGGTCATGTAAAGATGAGACTTTTATGCTCTGGGATACCATATTTTCCCTTGTTCTCTTCAAAGAGATCCCGAAGAGCTTTTAGGTACTTTTGATGCAGTTCTTCAATTTCTTCTTGTGTGGGATTTGAGGTCTGTACCACCGGGATGGGTCTCCCTACTGTTTAAAACAAATAGAATTCATTTTAACAGAATACGAAATTGCAAAAGAAAAATAGAAACAGCAAAGTAGTAAAAGTCAACCCCATTTATCAGCTTTAATGGCCACTAAATAAGTGGTTGTGTGTGTGTACATGGGAAGTAGCACCATTTTCCTCCATTATATACTTTGCATATAGCATTTTTCACCAGTTCTCCCCTCTGCAGGGTTCATTTCTAAATTTCAGTTGTCACTGAGCTAGTGGATGGAAGCTAAATTCTATGATGTTCTCCTATACACTGTAAACACACAAGAGGAGATCCAGCTTCCCAATACCTCAATAGCACAACGTTAGAAGTAGCAGCAGCATGGAGAACATTATAGAGCAGCAATGAGCAGTACAAGCTGAATCAAGCCCTGGAGGTGAGATATAACACTTACAGGGGATTTTGGCAGCCTCTTTGTGCATCTCACCTCTCCATAGACTTTTATGGGCAGCATGTCACCTGATCCTTCAGTGTCTTTAAAGGAGAAGTCTAGCAGGTGGCAGGGGGAGAAAGAAACAATGAAGTATTGCTTACTTCTCCCTGTACCCGCAATGAGTGGCAGGAACAAACTCGGGATCCCCACCAGAAGGCATTTTCCCCCCCGAGTTATGATGACGTCCCGGCCAGGATGCCTGTCAGCCAGTCAGTGCTTTGAGGGGCGTTCCGCCCCAGTCACTGACTGACTGAGCGGCCAGTCAATCAGCCAGGTTGTGAGGTGTGCAGCGCTGGAGATCCCGGAGCGGCATGGGGAGAGGCAAGTTAAAACACTTTGGGGGAGATTTATGAAAGAGTGTAAATATACACCTGGTGTAAACTGCCCACAGCAACCAATCACAGCTCAGTTTTCAGCTCTAGTAAAATATAAGAGGAGCTGTGATTGGCTGCTGTGGGCAGTTTACACCAGGTGTATATTTACACCCTTTCATAAATCTCCCCCTTTGTTTCTTCCCCTGTGTCCCTACCTTTAAAAATAAAATAAAAAAAAAGAGCCCTGGGGACGTACTTCTCTTTTAAGTAGTTTTTGCTGAGTAAATAATGAATTTAGAGGTTGGGGAATATGCTTACCAGATATTTTTGCCTGTGACTATCCAATAACACTGCTTTTTAGCAGACAGTGTTTTAATGGCTGTAAATTCTTATATCATGTTAAATATTTATATATTTATTTTGTTTTATAGTCATCAGTTTTCTATCCTTCTCAATCATTAAAAATTTCCTAAAATTATTGCACTGTTCTAACGATACGTTTACCATAGTTAGACATTTATAAATCAATATATTTATTATTGTAATACAGCAGTCATAAAGACTTGCTTCCCTTTCAGGTTGTAACCCTTTTATGAAGTTTTCTGGGACTGGTTCAAGAATACTATGCAAATTTAGGGGCATCCGTATTAAAACAAAAAAGCTGCAAATATGGTTTACCCACACAGATTATTGCAAGAATGTATTGTTCACCTACCCACTGTGTGAATAGGCTTTCTGAAAGGCATTAATCCAAAGCTATACTGGAAGATCCCACGTGCATGGAAGAGGGGGAGAGCAAAGCCCATCATTTTCTGCATCTTCTCTTGCACACTACGCAGCAGGGAACCTTTTGGGTTAGAAACCTGAAGAAACAGCTCATTCTCTCCAAAGGAGAAAACTGGCACCAAATGTGCACTGAAAAAGAAAGCAATAAAGTAATTTAGTGTGCATATAGACAGCCTAGGTATGTTTTCCTTCTTTCATATACAGTTTAGAAGGGATCATGACTGAAAATACCTGACAAATGACTAGACAATAGAATAGTTTCTTAGATTTTCCTTGTCTGGATTGACAATGGAAGCAAGAACTGAGCTAAAACCCTCAGCATAGAGGAATAAAACCTTTTATACTTGAATATTAGCTATATCTGATTTGTCAAATTAAGAGCCCATTTGCAGTGCATTTACATGGCATGAATTGCTTCCCTGGCCCACACAAACAACTGCTGTATTGTTTGTGCAGCCATTAACATTCATTGTTATCGGCTGCATGTTTCCCTTTTATTCAGAGAGAGGTGTGGCCAATAATGATGGATTTTACCGCCAGTCAAAAGTTCTAATCAGCTGACAAGCGTTTTTCTACCAGTCTAATTGCTGGCATGATTTGGCCAAATGAGTGTTTCTAGGAACACTTCTTGCAGATAAGCAACCCGTGTAAAAGGGCCTTCACCCTTAGGCTATGTTCACATGTTGTATTTCTGTCAGTGTCTTTAGCCAAAACCAGTAATGGAACAGAGAAAAATTTAGAATGGAAAAATGTGCAACTTCTGGGTTTATTATTTCCCAGCAAAACAGTTTCTGCATATTTAGGCCACGTAGCTTCTCCCTATTCTTAGTGCAAGGTATTGGCTTTCTTATATACTGTATACACCAAAATTAGGGTAGGCAGATTGCCCTCAATCTATGACAATAGTTGTCTCCTGCTATAGATGAGGGGCTAAGTGTTTACATATTAAAGCACATATATTGGGTTCTAGTCAGGAACTAACAAACTGATAAAGAAACAACAACTGAACCTTAAAATTATCTCAATATGAAAAATCTTTATTAGTTAAAAACACATATGAAAAGACAAGCCGGAATGAAGCGATAAATTACAACTGAAAGAATGTTAAAAACAAAACAACAACGAACATACAAGCAGGGGGTAAAGCAGGTGGACCACATAGGGTGTGATACAGATAAAGATAAAAATGGTACTTTATCCAATAAGGGCAGGTTAACACTACGGAATTCTCGCGGACAATGTCCGCGGAATTCCGTCAGCTGTCCGCCCGCACGGGCACGCGCTTTTCCGCCGGCTCCATAGACACCATTCTATGGGCCGGCGTATTCCGCTATCCGCTAAAAGAAGTGACATGACACTTCTTTCAGCGTATAGAGGAATACGCCGGCCCATAGAATGGTGTCTATGGGGCCGGCGGAAAGGCGCCCAGATGTGCGGGCGGACAGCTGACGGAATTCCGCAGACATTTTCTGCGAGAATTCCGTAGTGTGAACCCGCCCTAAGGATGTAAGAACACACACCTATCTATTGTACAAGAGCAATAAATATAAAGTGCCAACAAAGTAATAAAGGTATATTACCAGAGTAAAGATGTAATGGAATGTCCACCGGCAGCCCCCACCCCGACGTACGTTTCGGCTATCCGCCTTTTTCAAAGGGGTACTTTGTCATTGAAGGGCCCCATTATTAATACCCATGCTCTAAATGTAGTAACCAATCTACTTATCCCTACACAGATGAAATTACTAATTACCAGGAGATGAGGGCACCGCAACGGCGACCTTGCCATCAAGCTTCCGGATCCAGCGTCTGCCCGCTCCAAAGCAATACATCACGTCCATAGGTCACGCAATGCGAGATAGTCACATGACAGACGCAAATCACGTGATGCGCACTCGTCACGAGACGCGCACTGATCACTTGATATGTCATGTGTCACACAATGCGATCGCGTTGTGCCGACACATACACAACACGTAATACAGCCCATACTGTGGGGAGTGCGTGACCGCCATCTATTGAACACAAGTATGCATTGCAGGCAGGAAAATTGATTGTAAATAGTGGTGAAAAAGATAACCATCTAGTGGGGACCTATACAGTGCCTTATGACACTATTGCATAAATGTCTAACTACAAGTTAAAGATTAATTAATTTAACTAAAGAGTAAATAAATAATGTATAAATTTATAAACATGATTGAATAGAGCGCAGCCTCCCGTCATTGAATATCACAGTAATATACTTATAATTTCAAAAAAGGACAATCTACTGTATAAAAAATATATATGTGTGATTGGTGAAAACCATGATACCTGGTTTTCACCAATCGCGATCCCATTGTGTGACACATGACATATCACGTGATCAGTGCGCATCACGTGATCTGCGTCCGTCACATAACAATCTTGCATTGCGTGACCGACGCGCCTCACGTAACCTATAGATGTGAAGTATTGATGTCACGGCGTTGGGGCGGGCAGATGCTGGACCCGGAAGCTTGATGGCAAGGTCGCCGTTGCGGCGCCCTTATCTCCTGGTAATTAGTAATTTCATCTGTGTAGGGATAAGTAGATTGGTTACTACATTTAGAGCATGGGTATTTATAATAAGGGCCCTTCAATGACAAAGTACCCCTTTGAAAAAGGCGGATAGCCGAAACGTACGTCGGGGTGGGGGCTGCCGGTGGACATTCCATTACATCTTTACTCTGGTAATATACCTTTGTTACTTTGTTGGCACTTTATATTTATTGCTCTTGTACAATATATAGGTGTGTGTTCTTACATCCTTATTGGATAAAGTACCATTTTTATCTTTATCTGTATCACACCCTATGTGGTCCACCTGCTTAACCCCCTGCTTGTATGTTCGTTGTCGTTTTGTTTTTAACATTCTTTCAGTTGTGATTCATCGCTTCCTTCCTGTTTCTGTCTTTTCATACGTGTTTTTAACTAATAAAGATTTTTCATATTGAGATAATTTTGAGGTTCAGTTGTTGTTTCTTTATCGGTTCGTTTCTTATATACTGGTCTTGGTGAAGGGAATGGCTGCAATTTTGCATACCCCTACATGAGCTACATGTTTCAAGCTAAATAAATTTGGTTAGATGGGTTGGATTTATCAATGTATTTATGCCAGTTTCTTTTGAAATCATCACAGACATTAGCACCCACCCTCTCTTCAATGCCACTTTGATGAATCCTTTCCTCTTCAGAATATGGAGGGTCAGATTTCCAGGGTGGGCATCCAGAGATTCCTCTGCACCCCCAATGACTATAATAGCAGCATTTCCTCCCTCCTCTCTGCTTAGTACATGTGTCACACTCTTCTTAGATGCGGACACCAGGCCTGTAAACACAAGAAAAGGCATAATAAGAATAGTGTATGAATAAATGCCTGTGGGTTATCCACATATGTCACAGGCCACTGTGCGAGCACATCATCTCTAGCTTTATAGCCACCTAAAACTTCTATGTATCACAGAAAACCACTTTACCTGTTTGGTCTTCACAGTGGAAGAAAACTGGAATAACTGGAGTGATGACAAATAGATGCACACCCAATGTGTTGCAAGTCAGTATGGCTAAGGGCTAGCTTTGTGCCACTATACACTTTATGAATGGCAATGCCATGTAACAGCTTCACATGCATAATAGAAGTCCTTGTATGTGCTGCTGTCACTGTCATTACTTCAGGTTGTAAATGTTACGTTGTGTGGATCCCTCCTTTCATCACATGTTTACAATTTTGTCATAATTTTTTCCCCAAAGCAGCTCTCCAGGTCTGCGATCTGTTGCTATGAGAAAACCAGACCGTTCCTGCACTCGATAAATTTGGCTCAATGTTCTGATCAGGGCCGGATTAAAGGGAGGGCACCTGGGGCATGTGCCACAGGGCCCCCACCAGCCCGGGTTCAGGCTGGTGTATCTATGGTGGGGAAACTCCATCTCGCGCCGCTCTGCCTCACAGGAACTGTCAGGCATGGCGCTCTCCTGTGTCCAGTGGCCTCTAGACACAGGAGAGTGCGGTGCCTGACAGCTTCTGTGAGGCAAAGCGGCGCACGTCTTCTCTCTTGGGCTGGCCGCGCGTGATGATGTGATTTCACCGCACGCAGCCTGCCGGAGAAAATGTGAGCTGCAAGTGATGGCAGAGGACCTGGCTACTGCTGGAGCGAGGAAAGGTGAGTGGAGGGGGGAGGGTAATTACAGCTACCAGGGCACTAGTGGGGATGGGGGGGGTTAACTGCAGCTACCAGGACACCACTAGGGGTTGACATTATTACTATATGGAGGGCTCAGCAGGGGACATTATTACTATATGTAGATACAGCAGGGACATTATTACTATATGGAGGTACAGCAGGGGGTATTACTACTATATGGAGGGGCACTGCAGGAAGCAATAGTACTGTATGTGAGGGCACAGCAGGGGAAATTACTACTATATGGGCACAGCAGGGGCATTATTACTATATGGAGGTACAGCAGGGTGCATTATTACCATATGGAGGCACAGCAGGAGGCATTATTACTATATGGGGTTCAGCATGACCATTAATTACTATATGGAGGCACAGCAGGAGACATTATTACTATATGAAGGGCACAGCAGGTGGCATTACTACTTTATGGAGGCACCGCAGGGGGCATTATTACTATATGGGGACATAGGGACTTTATAACTGATTGGGGCACAGCAGGGGATCCTACATATGGGGGCAACTCGCATACCTACTCACGTTACTGGAAATCACACCAAAAAGTGGAATTACTACTGTTTGGGACCTTATGGGTTGGAAAAAGGAAATGAAGTTGCTGAAAAAGTGCGGAGCCTGAGATGTTTGTCTGACAGGTTCTAAGGAGATGCAAGAAATCATCATGGAGGCCTGGGCCGGATGGAGAGGAAACGGTAAGTGACGCCTCAGATGAAAGAAAGGCGACGTCTTCTTTCATCTGAGGGGTCACTTACCCCCTGCGGTGAGTCACTGAATTACATTTCTTTCATTGTTTTTAGAAAATTATTCGGTAGGGGTGCCCAGTGTTTAAAAAAAAAAAAAAGGTTAGGCCATATTGCTCTAAGCCATAATACTTACACTGCATCTCTCTAGCAAAATCCCCCCATTAACTGATCCATGTCTTTCCACATGTTCAAAATCATTGGCCACCGGCCGTGCATCGATGCGTTTAATAGTGATGTGCAACCGATGGCTGATCCAGCCTTATAATAGGCTCTCTAAGCGAGCGCCAATCTAGCAGAACGGCGCTACTTACCCAGGATATCAGGCCATGTAATATGGCCCTAACACAGTGGGTGAAAGTGCACGAAAAGTGATGGGTTCTCACATTGCGTTATTAACACAAACACAACGTGAGAACACAGGGCTGTGAGTACTCAACCCTCCTGCTCCTGTCTCTAGGGTCATGCATCTTCCTCTGCACTGCAGCCTCTAGTAACCATCATGTGCACAACAGAGGAGGATGCCGAGCCATACAGCCAGGAGTGAGGAGGGGTCTGTGCTAAGTCGCCTACAGTAAGCTGCAATCTGTATAGATCACAGTATAGTTTAATTTTTGGGGGGAGAGGGGAATAGGGGGCCTCCAACAAAATTGTCGCCCGGGGCCTCCACCAACCTTAATCCGGCCCTGGTTCTGATATAATACAGGAGTTAAAAAGCAAAGCCCCAAATTTAGGACACTATTGTCAGCTTACCCACAGACATAGCATACTCCCGAAAGAAGGGACATCGGAACCAGAAGGGGAGTATGTGCAGATAAGGAGTCAGGCCTGGAAAAAGCTCCTTAAATCCTGTGTAGTTTGTGCAAAAGTTTCCAAAGGCCCCAGCAACAAGGACACCGTGAGGATGGAAGCCGAGAAGATAGTTACACTTGGGATCCAAATCTGCTGTCTTTATTATCTGGGGAAAATACAGAAGGGAGGAATTTATTAAAGAGGGCCAAAAACAGAAGCCAGTCCCAGTTATAGGTATCAGCGGTTTTATATGAATTCTATCCATTTATGTATCAAAAGACAGATAATGAATTACTCATCTACTTGTAGTATGATATACAAAAGAGGTATTCTTATCTACAATAATCATTAAAATTACCTTGATTGGAAAATAATCCTTGAAATACCTCCAAACTGTCCAGTTTCGTACCCATTCACACCTGCGTCCTCCAGTCTGCGGGGTCTCCCAGTCAAGGTACAGCCACAGCACATAGAGCGCCACCAGGAGCCAGAACCTTGCAAGGATCAACAAGAAGAACAGTCCCACGCAGCATTGTGCTAGAGAAAGAGTAATGTGGAGAACGGATATATCAGGACACTGCAAAACTTTAAGCCTGTGTCCACCATCCAAACATTTGTATTGTCCAAATACACAAATGAAAAATAAAGCAACTTTGCAAATTATCTTGATTTAGAATGTCTTATCGCTTTGTTTCCACATCATCTATGCAGATCTAGGTTTTTCGCTGCACATTTTCTGCACTTGATCAGCAGCAGATCTGCAGAAAAGCTGCATGTGTGAACATACCCATAAGGATATTGCAATCAGTGCCACATACTGTACTTATAAGGCTCCGTGCACAGTCTCCCTGTCATAATGACAGTCTATGGGAGCTTTGCGTGCCTCCTCTCTCCGCGCTAAAGAATGAACATGTTCATTCTTCATCGTGGAGAGACGCTGAGAAAGGAGGCGCCCGAATCTCCCATAGACTGTCATTATGACAGGGAGACTGGTGGAATTCCGGCTGTTTTACTCCAGGTGCACAGAGCCTAAAGGAAACATGTTGACCATTTTACCGCTCTGCACAATAAGTTATTTAAAGACTAAACTCAAAACCTGAGAAAACTTAAGAGCATTTAACTCCAATACCTCACTCCCCTGGGATTCCTCAAACTTATGGGGCCCCAGATGTAGATGTGAATAGATTTCTGGCAGCGGCCCAACACTAGAAAGCCATCAGAGCAGATGGATTACTAACAAAGTAACAGGAGGTGAAGGATGTGAATATTAACCCACCCGGTCTATGGAATGTCTAGGTCCCATATTTCAACTTCATAACCCAAACCCCTTACAGCAAACTAAAAGTAATGACTTATCACAGGGACTTATTTACAGAGGACTTTGGCTACTACAATAGTCACATTTTACAACATGGTGACATGAACTAAGACCAGGAGGGTCCACATTTTGCATTCTATTTTTGCTCATTGAGACCTCTGTTCACATTGAAGATTTTTTGATAATAGACCTTCATGAAAGAAAGACTCATGCCATTCAGGTTAACATAGTGACTTTGTAACACAAGGTCACTTCCCACCCTCACCTTTATCCTACATACAAAGCTCTTGTACTGAGAATATAAATAGATCCTACCAGGCGTTCTGTGGTTTCTAGATATGAACCACATGCTTATGTCTAACGTCACTGAAAACCTCATGGAGGTATACTGACTTATATTAACGTATCCCTTACCTATAGGATAGGTGAAACGTATGAGCTTGTGCGGGTCCGATCACGGGAGCACCAACTCCTATGTTTAAAGGATCTATTTTTAAATAAAGAAAATCATCCATGACCATCAACTCTACACACAACTCCCTATATCTCAGCTGCCAGGACCCCGTGACTGTATCTTGATAAAGGGCATATGATAATAGTCTGATTCCAAAAAGACACAGAACAACTTGTTACCATTTAGAACTTGAGCGACAGGTGCGGTAAATGTGGGATAAAGGTGAGGCAGGAAAGTGACCTTATCTTATAAAATCACTTAGGAGAACAAGATACGATACAGACACACAGTACTGTGCATGCCAGAAAACATTTTTCTTTAGTTAAAAAAAAATCCATATAACCTTTAAAGAGGGATTCTCATCTCAACTAGGGTTCACTTGGGTAAATATTTTTGCAAATACATTATTCAGCAAACCTCTTGATATGCAGCTCTTTCCCACCCTTTGTTGATAGCTTGTTGTCTAGGTTACCGACCACCACTCTGCTCTAAACACAGTGATTTGGCGGGAGTATATATAGCTATAGTATACAGAGTTATTTATACACTATGGGGGAGATTTGTCAAACATGATATAAAGTGAAACTGGCTCAGTTGCCCCTAGCAACCAGATTCCACTTTTCATTCCTCACAGTCTCTTTGGAAAATTAAAGGTGGAATCTGATTGGTTGTTAGGGGCAACTGAGCCAGTTTCACTTTACACCACGTTTGATAAATCTCCCCCCATATAGCTATACATCTAAGTTATAGCCATATATATACCTGCTCGACCACTGCTTTTAGAGCAGAGTTGTGGTTTGTAACCTACCCAACAAGCTTTCAACAATGGGAGGGAAAGAACAGCATATCAAGAGGAGGGGGTGCAAAGTTACAAAATTAATGTATTTTCAGAAATATTTGCACACTGATACATAGTGTAATAACAGTGTAATACAATGGCTAAATAAAGCTATATAAATACATATTTGGAGTGGCCATGTGTCTTGGGTGCCAGGCCTTTTGTGGCACCCCCTTCAGCAGGGCAGGGGCAAATGACAGACTCTGGATGAACATGTAGTTTACCCTCCCTAAAAGCCGACCCTGTTGCTCCATTCGGTTTCATGGTCAATTTTCCACATGCAAAATTCATGCACATGGTGCACTTGATGAGAACTCGGCAGTCAGCAGAAAACATCACAGGGGCCTCAATAACTATATGTAGTATGAAATGTTTCTGTATTTCAAGTTTCCACATTTTGCTTTCATTATGGCTCCATTTGTCCCAGGAGACCCTCTTCAGTTTATGCGATTTTCAGATATTTTTACTGACTTCTAATAAACATCTCTGTAGTTTAGTCTGAGAAGTTAGGTGCCTTCCCTGCTTCTTATTATTCACGTTATCCTAACCACATTCCATACTGTTGAGGTCTGGGTTGTAAGAACGCTGGCAGCATCTATGGTTGATGGCCAGATCATCACAGCAGTGTGCTGCAATCTTGCTGTAGAATTACATTTACCAGAGAATACTGTATGTCTTGTTTAAAAAAAAATAAAAGTGTCATGAAAGCTGAGGCGCATGATAAAAAAAATAAAAGTAACCATTATCTCCAGATTACGTAGTATTCGTGACTGATGAACAGATTTAAAGAGTGCCCTATTCTGTCAGCACCTGGACCAGACAGCGCCTGGTCCCTGTCTACAAAGCCTAGTTTTTTTTACACTCTTTACAAACGCACTCTAACCAAAGAGGGGTCAAAGAGGAGTAGTGGCTTGGTGTTTGTGCCGCACCTCGGCACACCTCACCATTACTTCCTTCTCCCAGTTTTCATGCATATTTACCCATTAGCCTGCCTCCTGCTTCCCATTGTCGCCATATTGTTGTGCGAATGCACCGTTGCTTTCAAGAGCCGCACGCCAACTTGCCAGTTCACGCCTGTGCCAACGATTCTATCTGGAGTGCCGCACTTCTGGTCATGCCATTTACGCATGCACCATAGGGCGAAAGAGCATTACACGCATGCTGAGAGCCGGAAGCCAATGCCCTCAATTAAAACATTCAACCTGCCACTCTTCTGCCCTACGCCACATGTGCGAATGCCGTTACCAGGAGCGTGTCGTGGGAATTGTCAGCACAGGCATGAACTGTCAAGTCAGAGTGGCCCTTGCCAGCAGTGGCGCATGCATGCTACAACATGACGACGACAGGGAGCAAGAGGCAGGCTGATGGGTAAATATGTATGGAAACGGGGAGAAGGAAGTAGTAGTGAGGCGTGCCGAGTGTGGGACAAACACCAAGCCACTACTCCTCTTTGAAACTTGGTTAGAGTGCGTTTGTAAGCAGTGTAAAAATCTAGTGCACAGAAGCTTTGTAGACAGGGACCATGCACACAAGGGGTCCCACCCCAGTCACTGATATGCTAAGCGGGAAGATGGGAAATTCAGCTCTCTAGCTGTTGCAAGACTATAATTCCCATCATGCCTTCATCCTCAGCTTTCTGTGCACCATGGGAACATAAGAGCAGTTTAGTCTTTTAACCTGCAGTTAGTTTCCCTTTAAATAATATAGGAGACAGTACACATTGCATTTATTTGAGGATCACAATTACATTAGGGGAAAAGCCTGTAAGCTGTCCACACAATATTATATTGTAAGCGAGCCTATGCAAGCTGGAGTTACTGAGCTGTGACCCCTCAACCAACATCTGATTGAGAGGCTCTGTTGGGGGTCATCTGTATACCGTACCTCCTTATTTGTTAGGGCATCTCATAGATCTGTCAACTTACAGACAAACTTTAGTAAATGGTATCATCACCTTTAAACAGCAATAATTTAGGTTGCACACTTCCTGAAGATAATTCAGCTCTATGTGTGAGGGTACTTTCACTACACAGCAGCTTTTTCTATACCATGGCTAGTGCAGAGGGTTGCCCAGAGACTTCCATTGATTGTAATGGGAGCTCCACAGCATAACTGCAAGAGATGAGTAACCTGTCACATTTTTTCACACAGTTCCCCATTTCCCTTTTTTGTGTGTTACACTGAATGGTTTTTGATGCATGATTTGCCACCGTTTAATGTTAAAAAAATAAAATAAAAACACTCTATACAAAAAAAAAAAAAAAAAAACAGTATATGGGTATATGTGAAAGAATACATGTAATTTACTAGTAGTCTTACCAAGCAGTAAAAAGGAGAAAACCCACTGCAGTACAGCTAATGTTTGTGTCCGCCTAACCAATGGGATGTTCAGAGGTGCAAACTCCACTTTCATCCTGAATGGACTAAAGATTTCACTGCAAAAAAAAAGTAAAAAACTTTCAGAATATTAGAAGAAGTTGTATTAACTTTTACCTTGTGACCCTTGACTGCAGCCTGTCAGTGGAAGTTAACAGATACCACACTGTTTAGTGCATACACTGAACGTAGTCTTCCAGTACTTATCAGCTGCTGTATGTTCTGCAGAAAGTGGTGTATTCTTTCCAGTCTGACACAGTACTCTCTGCTGCCACCTCTGTCCATGTCAGGAACTGTCCAGAGCAGGAGAGGTTTTCTATGGGGATTTGCTACTGCTCTGGACAGTTCCTGACATGGACAGAGGTGGTAGTAGAGAGCACTGTGTCAGACGGGAAAGTATACACCACTTCGTGTAGGACATACAGCCACTGATAAGTACTGAAATACTGGATATTTTAAAAAGAAACAGATTACAGATTTATATGACTTTCTGAAACCAGTTGATTTGAAAATAAAAGCCTTTCCCTGGTTAACCCCTTTAAATGACTCATGACCTCTTTTCAAGGGTTTAATTGGGGGGTCCTTTTTTGTAGCAATTTTTTCCAATTACTTAAAATTACATTATCTAGATCACATGCCACTCTGACATTAGCTCACACTGTTTAACAGGGTTATTATGATCCGTTCACAACCTGTTTTTGGCTATGTTGCGGTATACTCCTGATTAAGGAAAGCCGCTGGGCCTTTCTTGCACACACCAAAGATGTGCTAAAAAAGATAATTTCAGTGTTTACTGATTTTTTTTTTTTTTTAATCTAAGTTCATTTATTTCTTAATATATCTTCACATCAGTCAGAGCCTGTTTTTTTCAGCTACAGAGCTCCAAATTCTCTGTCCAGAACATTGAGTATGCCCCTCTGATAAAGTGGTGGCATATTGTATAGGATCTCTCACTCAACAGGGGCCAACTCCCAGTAACATAAAGGGATACCCTTTGAATCAATTACATTCTGGCAGTCTGCAGATACCACTAGGAGGGCTTGTGATGTTATTGCAAATGAAAGTAAGATGTAATAAAGGAAAATAATAGTCAAAAGTCTTTGAGTGAACAGCATGAGTGGGTTGGTAAGCTGAAATGAGAAGAGGTATGACGCTGCAGCACTGTGAAGGCTTTAAAAGCTACAGGAGAAGCTTGAATTAAAAATGCTAAACAGGTTGCAGAGGTGTCAGCATAAGCGCTAGACAGAAAGACGGCTGGCCGCTGCATTTAGAATGGACTGAAGCGGAATCAGTTTTTTTAGTGAAACACAATTTTGGACCCATTTCTGGCTAGAAATATTAAGCCAAAAGGTCTCCAAAATAAGGAACACACAGCAGGTTTTTTAATGGAATATAGCCTGGCAGTTTTTGTGCCAAAACCAGAAGATGATCCAACAGAAAAGAGAAGTACAAGTCCTCCCTTTACATTTTCTGTCCCATTCATGGCTAGTTCTGAAATCCACTGTGATGCTCGGTACAGTTACGGCCTATAATTCTGAATCTCACAGCGGATTTTCATTCTGCTGCGAGAATGGAGCCACTGCCACATAACTACTGGGATGTCGGGCTGTAACAAATATATCCATTACCTGCCTGTGCTCCTGAGCTTCTTTTGCTTCTGGGTCACTGACGTCAGAATAGCACACTGATTGGCTGAGCAGGAGGTCAGAGACCCAGGAGCCAGAGAAGCTGTTGGGAGCCCCGGCAGGTAATGTTTTCACTTGTTAAAGCCTGGCATCCAGTGCTACAAAAACATGGCCACTTTTCTCCAGTTTGGGCGGGTTTTGAAACTCAGTTCCATTGAAGTAAATGGAGCTTAATTGCAAACCACACCTGAACTGGAGACAAGAGTGGGGCAAAAGTGGCCAAGTTTTTGTAGCGCTGGATAACCCCTTTAAGTAGGTAGTTAAATAGGTAGGCCAACAACTGATGGACATATATGTAAAAACCATGGGTGAACCACCACATGGAAGTTGATGCGGATACACACAACTACCACTGGAGACCTATATAAATATACATATCAGAGCCCAATAAGTATACCAATGACTGTAACAAAAACCATCACAGATATAAAGTACCAGTGCTTTAATATATACCAATTCATATTTAGTACAAGTGCATTAGCAATATACTTGAAATACCAATAACTCCTAAAAAACAGTCAGTGCCGGTAAAATTAATAAAAAGAAAAAATATACTGACACGACAAACTTACACGCTCTTATTTCTCTCTGGATTCGTTTTTTCAGCAAAAAAACAATTTTTTTACAAACTTTAAGATTTTGCATAAATCACCCATGTGCACACAATGGACACTTAGTGGAACTCAGTCTTGGCATCCAGCTCAGGGCGCTGCTAAAGTCCACGCAGTCATTATCCAGCAGAAACCTCCAAAACCGGTGGGAGGCTAACTCATGGCATCTTCACATAGCACATTTGCGTGCTATGTAAAGACGCCATAAGGGTTTAGTCACAGTGTAAAAAAAGCATCTGCCATATACTTCCTAGCACTTTAAGATTTTGTATGCATTTTGATATGTACTTCTATGTACTGTGTCACAGTATGGGGAGAAAAGGAACAGACAAGAAAAGGGCAACATTAGGCATGTTCAATATTTTGCATTTTGTCCCCATTACTGTCAATGAGTAAACCAAGAGAGATTGTCTACCATCTAAGTTTTAGTGAAATTATATTTTTATTGTCTTGATGTATCTAAAATGAAGCAACTTTGTAATGGGTTTTTAGCAGATTTGTGTTTTCATAGTAACAGAGAACAAACAAACTGTAGTCTGATCCATACTGCCTTCTTGTGGTTAACATACCATATGTATATAAAGAATAGATGGAATGGAGCAGATTGAAACCAAACAGCTGGACTCCTTAATGACACGTTGTAGGAAACTAGCAGATAGAGAATAAGCTGGAGACAACTTTTCAGCTGAGAGCAGATCTAATTATGTACCTTGTAGTGGTGTAGAGCCAACAAATGTAAAGTAGAGGGTCCCATTCACGGCACACATACGTCTCTACAATGGGGAGGAATCAAAATCAAAAGTATACTTGAAGGTTATTTATGAAATAAGAAAAGGGGCTATCCCTAATATTAAATTGTACCTGTCCACAAAATAGGTATAAGCATCTGATTGGGGGTCTGAACCCCCACTGATCACACTATAATAATCTATCATCCTGGTGGTATATGTAAAACACTGATCACTTCCTATGATTATCCTTTATCAATCAATATAGCTTGATGTGTCCCTGTCACTTTTGACATGTCCTAAACAAAGTTTTGAGACCCCCTAATTTTCATTGGATAGAGCTGAGAAAAGTACTCGGCTAAGTGCTTCCCCTTCCAGCTCACTGCAGCAGATTTACAATGAAGGCTACATCCTGAAGAAGATGGAAAAGCATTTTTCTAACTAACAATCTGTGGGGGACAGAAGATCCAGACAGTGATCAATAATACTTCTGACATACCTCAAAAGTGACAATTTAAGGTGCAGTATACACATAAATGAAGACAGACCAATCCTAGTCATAATGTTTGTCATTTCATGAAATTTCAGTTTCCAGTTGATAGACGTTGTACTGAACCAGAAACCAACATAATATGCATGTCACAGTGCTGGCATTTAGGCGAGAGCTATACGGCAACTTTGGCTTTCACACAAGTTGCATGGCCAGAGGTCCCCATTGAAGCTGATGAAAGCGAATAGGTTCACATTGTGGCCACTTGTAGGTTGCAACCTAACCCCATTCTCTTTCACTACCTGCAATTCAGCACATGTCCCATGTTGTGGTCAAAGGTACTGTGTATCCCTAGCCCTATTACTCTCACAGATTTATCTGACATATTATTGAAGCCAAAGCCAGGAAGAGACTAAAAACAGAACAGGTCATAAAGGACTGAGATTTCTCATTTAAATCCATTCCTGGCTTTGACTTCAAGAATCTGTCAGATATCTGCATGTGTAATAGGGCCCTTAGTATTGGGGTACATGCAGCCTAAGGGCCCTATTCCACCGGACGATTATCGTTCGCATAATCGTTAACGATTAACAATCTCAAATGACCGCTAATGCGAAAGACCTGAAAACGTTCACTCATTTCCATGGAACGATAATCGTTACTTATGATCGTATTTGCGATCGTTTTTTTCTTCGCTATTGCGTTCGTATCTACTGTGAACGACCGAACAATGTCTTATTCAATGTAAACGATTTGCGAACGAGCAACAATAAAAATAGGTCCAGGTCTTATAAAGCGATCAACGATTTCTCGTTCGGTCGTTAATCGTTAACTGCATTTCAACCGAACGATTTAACGATCCAATGATCATCGTCCGGTGGAATAGGGCCCTAAGATGGTCAAAGTACTTTCACAGAAGCTTTAATTGATTGTCTGTGATTCATGCACATTGATATGATCAAATTTTAACCAAAAATAATTTGTAAAAAAATGTAAGACAATTATGTAAATGCATTTGTTTATTAGCACAGATGTATAAATATATTTACCAAACAGCAGACTTTAGATTCACAGGATGATAAAGAAGAACAGAAGTCATAACTAGAGATGTAGAACAAGAATCAAGAATCTATGGAAAACTGACTTTGCTAAGATCTGCTCAGCTCTAGTAACCTCTTCTAGGCAATAAGTCTCTGAGAACTCTAACATAGTGAAAAACAGTCACAGGTTTTAGATAGAGTTTAGTGAAGTTAGGACCCTAAGGTTAGCTGAAATCAGTAACATACAGTTCAGTAATGTACTGATACATCACACATGACAGTGAAGAGAGTGCTGGAGGGTCATTGCAGCACATGGCGGTCACTCACCTCCTCAGCAGCAGGGTCCCTCCTGTACTAGGGACTGGGCAGGCTTGCAGCACTTCCTTGCATGGGTGGGATATACTTTCCCCAGTACTAGTAAAGCTTGTTCTGTGGAGCTGACATTAGACACCGGGGGAGGTGCTGGGAGCCTGACACCCAGCTGATGACTATCTTAACCCCTCCCTTACCACACAAGAGCCAGCACTGGGTGTTGCACCATCTGGTGTCTTCAATTTAAAAAAAATAAACTAAAAATAATATATATATATATATATATATATATATATATATATATATATATATATATATATATATATAGCCCAACAATTTTTTGCAAAAACAATGTAGAATGGTGAAATATTTTTCCTAAAGTGAAATAAAATGATTTTATCAGTTTATAGTAGTCGTATCTTGTGCCACTAGCTGTCACTTTAAAGTACATCTTTCACTTGCCTGCAAAAGTATTACTAAACCACAAACAAAAATGGACACTAGTAACACCTTCACTTATCCTATCCATACCTTTAGGGTAGACTCACACACCGGGACGCTGCAAAATCCACTGCAGATCCCTTGCCTGTCATTTTCAATGAGATTACATGCTCACAGCGGGATTAGGAAGAAATCTGCTGTGGATCTGGCGTGTGTGTTTCTACCCTCAATCTTAGGGTCCATTTACACAGACACATTATCTGACAGATTTTCTGCCAAAGATTTAAAGCCAAAGCCAGGAATGGATTTGAAAAGAGAAAAAATCTCAGGCTTTCCTTTATGACTTGATCTCTGTTTATAGTCTGTTACTGGCTTTGGCTTCAATTCTTTGGCAGATAATCTGTCAGATAATCTTTCTGTAGCTACGTTTACACGGAACGATTATCAGGCGAATTTTCGCGATAACGATCGCATTGAGCGATAATTGTTCTGTGTAAACTCAGCGAACGATCAAGCGATTAGCTAAAAATCATTCATTTTGATCTTTGAACATGTTAATAAATCGTTGTTGATCGTTCGCAAAAAATTTGCCGATCGTTCCGTGTAAACAGTCGTTCACTGATTTTTCCTATGTGCGAGATAGGCTTAAGCGATCGCAAAACGAATCTAAACGCTGATCGTTATAAAAAAAAATTTGTTACTTCGAAATCGTTAATCGTACGATCGGGCGAATTATCGCTCCGTGTAAATTTAGTGCATTTACACAGAAAGATTATCTGACAGATTATCTGCCAAAGCCAAAGACAGACTATAAACAAAGATCAGGTCATAAAGGAAAGCCTGAGATTTCTCCTCTTTTCAAATCCATTCCTGGCTTTGGCTTCAAATCTTTGGCAGATAATCTGTACATCCTTAAACATGTGTAAAGGGTTACTTTTGTATTTACCATACCTTATTTTATATACTGTGTCATGGTGCTAGTTGAGGTAAAAAGTGATCTTTTATCTGGTTGTTACTGCGCTACCTGGGCGGAGCTTGTCCTTCCTAGAGCCACTTATACCCGCCCACTTCTCCTTTGGGGACTCCGCCCCCATCGTGACGTCATATCTGCCGGCCGCTCTGCTCTGCCGTTTCAAGTCGGGCCTCAGCGCAACACATAGCTCCCTGCATACTGCGTCTGCGCCCTCCTCCTAGTTGGCGCAGGCGCACTATGTCAGTGATGGTGGGCTGTTCCTGGAAGGCTGTGCCTTGCGCTCGCACAGCCCGCGATGTTGTGCGGCGCTGGCACAGAGGGGCACTGATTTACTGTGTCACTGATGTTCATCTGCAGATAGCCTTGCTGCGGCAGCTGTGAGTGCGGCCGCAAAGGCTAAGAATCAATGTGGTGGTGATGCGCAGGTGCAGTGCGGCAGCTCTGCTTTGACTGCGCCTGCGCATCACCACCACATTGATTCTTAGCCTTTGCGGCTGCACTCACGGCCGCCGCAGCAAGGCTATCTGCAGATGAACATCAGTGACACAGTAAAATAAGGTATGGTAAATACAAAAGTAGCCGCACTCACAGCCGCCGCAGCAAGGCTATCGGAAGATGAACATCAGTGACACAGTAAAATAATGTATTGGTAAATACAAAAGTAACCCTTTATACATGTTTAAAGATGTAAAATTAAAAAAATGGGGTGACAGTATCACTTTAAAAAATCTGTCATATAAATCTGTCTGTGTAAACGCACCATTATAGAACACAACAATGAGCCGACATGAACAATGTCTGCTGATTGTCGTAGTCATTTGTCTTTCAACATGTTGAAAGAAAAACCACTCATATAGCAACGATCTGCGACCGCCGCTATATGCTATGGGCGGACGATCTAGCGATCACACAGGCGGCCCCCCCCCCCCCCCCCCCCCCCCGCAGCCCCTTGGCTCTCACCCGCTTGCAGCTCACAGTGCTCGTTTGCTCCTCACAGTTACCCTGTGTGACTGTCACCCCGTATTTTTGTTCTAGGTTTAACGCACAAATTTTTTTGATAACATATGCATTAATTAAGCCATTGATGTCTATGATTTCTATGTTTTTATGTTTCCATACATTTATTACGCATGTGTACTTTTCTTGTATTGTGTATTTGCAAACAAAAAAATGCAGCAGCTCACCGCAATGGCAAGATACAAACCCAATACAGATATGAAAATCACTAAAAATAAACTGTTAATATTATTATTGTGTATTTGAATGGGAAACCTACGTATTACTGCATACATGTATATAGTAAAAAGTAGACATTTAGGCTATGGTCCCACAACACCTTTTTTTGGGCCTTTTTACTGGCATCTTTTGGATGCCAAAATACAGCTATAATTGCAAAACTAAACAAAAAGCAGCTGAAAACATTGTATGTGTGAATGGACCCTCAAGTGGTATTCCCATAATATACATTTATGGTACATATTTTATAAATAAATAGATGCAGGAACAAGCAGTGAAGACCTGGGGACTGGATGATACCGGGAGCTGCAAGGGATTGGGGTAGGTGAGTATCAATTGTTTACTTACTATGCCCTTATTAAGCTATGTTCACACATAGTATTTGCATCTGTCTTGGGGGTCAGTGTTTTTTCAAACACAATCAGGAATGGAACTGACAGGGCAAAATTATAATGGAAAGATTTCTGTGTTTTTAACCCGCTACTGGTTTTGGTTAAAAAAAATACTGAGCAAAATACTGTGCGTATGAACATAGCCTTAGGCTGGGTTCACACTACATAAAAAACACAGCCTTATTTGCGCAAACAACGGCTGTTATTTGCAAAATACCAGCCGTTGTATGTGCAAATACGGCCGTTGTTAGGAAGTACGGCTGTTTGAACATAGCCTAAGGGTACAAACCCACACACCGTATATGCAGCGTATTTACTACTGCGATACGCAGCAAATACGCAACAAATACGCAGCAGATTACATCTAAATAACTGAACACAGCATCAAATCTTCACCATCACATCTGCTGCGCATTTGCTGCTTTTTTGCTGCGTATACAGTGTGTGGGTTTATACCCTTATAGTATAAAAATGTTATGATACTCTAATACTCCTTTAAGAGCCATTTAGGTGCAGGTCCCAATGGGCTGTATATTGCAATAGATCCTGTCCTGTTTTATAACGTACACTGAAAAACTGAAGATAATTTTTTCTTGTCATATGAGAATCTATGTCATATTTTTGTGTTGTTGAGAAACAGACACAGCAATGTACTGTGTAATGTAATGTGACTGTGAAATGTTCCTGTGAATTTCTTCCAGTGCCAGCTACCAGTACATGTGCTGGCAATAACAATGATGAAAAAGTAAAGGGTTAGCTAAATGCTTTGCTATCACATCCTTATTAGCATCATCTTTGATGATATTTTAGTAAACAGAAAAAATTGGGGCAAACAATACAACAAAATTAACAAAAATATAACAAAATCGTTAATGCGATCGTTTTTAAGATCGCTTAAGCTCATCATTCACATAGGGTGAATCTTTGAAAGACTGTTTAAAAGATCTGCGAATTTTTAACGAACGACAATTTGAGAACATGTTGAAAGATCAAAATGAACAATTTCTCTCGTCGCTTGATCGTTCACTGTGTTAACATGCAACCATTATCTATCAAATGAGATAGTTATTGCAAAAATTTGAACGATAGTTGTTCCTTGTATAGCAGCATAAGCTCCACCCGTTCTGCCTGAGAACGCCGTTTAGCCATCCTTTTTATGGATAAATCACAGGGTGCTAATGAGTTTTTATGGTAGCTTGGTTCTTTGGAGGCTGCTGTGTAAGGCTTAGTTCACACTGCGTTTTTGCAATCCGTTTTTTGCAAAAAACTGATGAAAAACGGATGGAAAAAATGGATGCATTAATGTGCATCTGTTTTGATCTGTTTTTACTTTGACTTTCATTGTAAAAAAAAAAAAAAAAACGATCAAAATGGATCCATTTTTTTTTTAACGGACACAAAAGTAGTATCCGTTTTGATCCGTTTTATTTACAATGGAAGTCAAAGTTTTCAAAAAACAGATGAAAAAAACGGATTGCAATAGTGATAATACATGGGTGGATACATTGTCTGTTAGCATAAGGCATAATACAGTCATATGACTGAACTACTGTTGAACTACAACTACAGGGTGCCCCCAGACACAGCTTTTTTGTGTTTTTTTCTGGTCTCCAAAAAGAACACCAAAGATTATCTTGCCGTTTTTGTCTAGCTTCTTTTCTACCTTTGGCTTTTTGGAGACGAACAGAAGAAATTCCATTGAACTCAATAGGACAGAAACACCAGTTTGCAGAAAAATAGCCATATAAAAAAGTGTTTATTTTGTGCCAAACTAATAAAATAAGGGGTTAAATGGGTCATTACAATATTAAATACAAGTTTATTTTGTTAGACCTTGAAAAACAGAGCACTTTTTTATTTTAATATGCATGGTTTTGTGCAGACTGGCATTTGTGCAAAAACTGGCAGGTCTGACGACAGGGTTGTCTAAGTGACACATTACTTCCTCATTTACTTCTTATATAAAGGCGGCGAGGTCATACATGTTGCAATGCAGAATTTGATGAGAAGGCATGATGATGAAGAAATAGGTCTGAGTAATGCTGTGGGTAGTCAGGCCAGACCTCATATATACAGACGAAATTGCAGGTTGCAAACATATTATTATGCTATGGCCTCACAGAGTTGTCCTAGTCACAAAGATCTTCAGTGAGGTTTTGATACTCCTCAAGCTTTGCTCAGCTACCCAGTACCCAGTATCAGGCCTTAGGCATGGGTCTCCAAACTGCAGCACTCCAGCTGTTGCAAAACTACATTTCCCACCATGCCTGGACAGCCAAATCCAAAGCTTTTGCTGTCCAGGCATGATGGGAGTTGTAGTTTCGCAACAGCTGGAGGGACACAGTTTGGAGACCAATGCCTTAGACGAATACATGTTGTTTACTATATAGCTGCTGCGAATGTAGGGCCATGGGCATTTTATAGATTTTATAGTGTTTGAATATTGGCGGCGCTGTAATGACACAGCCGTGTGGCTGGGGGTCTCCCCATCCGTGTTTTATGAAATGTGAAAATAAGCCCCTAGGGCTCTTTCACACATTTGCAAAATTTGTCTGCAACTGTGGTGGACAAATTTAGAACCCACTGGTTTCTATGGCCTCATTCACACGTCCGTAATATTTGTGGACCACAACTGCGGTCCTGGTGTGCACCACAATTGCAGCACAGAAACACCAACAGAAGTCAATGTAATCTGTTTTTTTGCAGATGACCACCAGTGTGCTGGGCACCTTCCATCCATGGTCCCAGCTGAGGCTGACTAGAAGCTACATACCCCAGGTTTTTATAGTAAGGCCCCGTTCCCACTGAGCAAAGCTAGCGGAATTCCGCGACGGAATTGTCCGCCGCGGAATGCCGTTAGCCTCCCGCTCATAATGGGACTCTATGGGAGGCGCGCGCTCCTGCCCTGTCCGCGCTGAAGAATGAACATGTTCATTCTTCAGCGCGTATAGAGCAGCAGCGCGCGCCTCCCATAGAGTCCCATTATGAGCGGGAGGCTAACGGCATTCCGCGGCGGACAATTCCGTCGCGGAATTCCGCTAGCTTTGCTCAGTGGGAACGAGGCCTAAGTGTGGGTTGTTGGTGATGTGCTTCTAGAAATGTCTTTGTAGACCATGAATAGTAGTGAAGTAACATTTCCCAAGCTTTGCTCATATTTATCAATCACAATGTGGTTTCACAATTATAGCTCCATGGTTTGGACAGCTGGACAAGAACAACTGTATCCTCCAATGTTGACATTATTGGGGAGGTTTATGGCTGAAGATTTGACATAGCCAAATCCATCCCACCTACAATACCAGCTAAGATAAATAGATAGCAGCTATTCGCAAAGCGCTTCATTCCTATCTGCATTCTGCTTACCAGGCTGTGGGCTTTAACCCCTTAGCGTCCCATGACGCAGTGCCTCTATTAGCTGGCGCGGGTCCCGTTGCCGCGTCGGCTAGTTAAGCACTTCAATGCAGCTGTCAAACCTGACAGCTGCATTAAAGTGCTTTACACTTCACATCCCTGG
Organism: Dendropsophus ebraccatus; assembly: GCF_027789765.1. NCBI lineage: Eukaryota > Metazoa > Chordata > Amphibia > Anura > Hylidae > Dendropsophus > Dendropsophus ebraccatus. The sequence continues at coordinate 88,614,762 of NC_091459.1, forward strand.
TGTTTAGTGGGACGGATCTCCCCCCCCCCCCCCGCGATGCAATCGCTTTGGGGGGGTGATCCGTTCATCTGCCCGTGCCGGGCCTTAGTGTCGCAATGATGCTGATCCCGGCTCGGCAATAGATTGCTGTGGCCTGCGGCAGGCCAAAGCAATCTATGACTAATGTAATCGATCTTTGCTGTGTATATACACAGCATTGATCTCTATGAGAGATCAGTGCTGTGTATATACAAGTCCCCCAGGGGGACTATCAGTTACAGTAAAAAAAAAAAGTAAAAATGTTTTTTTATTAATAAAAAAATCCCCTCCCCTATTAAAAGTTCAAATCACCCCCCTTTTCCTATTTTATAAATATAAATACATAAATAAACAAATAAACATGTTTGTTATCGCCGCTCACGTAATCGCCCAAGCTATTAGTTAATCACATTCCTGATTTCGCACGGTAAACGGCGTCAGCGCAAAAAAATTCCAAAGTGCAAAATTGCGCATTTTTGGTCGCATCAAATACAGAAAAAAATTTATAAAAAGTGATCAAAAAGTCGTATATGCGCAAACAAGGTACCGATAGAAAGTACATGTCATGGCGCAAAAACTGACACCTCACACAGCCCCATAGACCAAAGGATAAAAGCGCTATAAGCCTGGGAATGGAGCGATTTTAAGGAACATATATTTGTAAACAATGGTTTGAATTTTTTAAAAGCCATCAGATACAATATAAGTTATACATGTTATATATCGTTGTAATCAGAAAGACTTGAGGAACATGCATAACCATTCAGTTTTACCATAGGGCGAATGGCGTCAATGCAAACTCCCAGAAATCCAAACAAATTCCTTTTTTTTTCAATTTAATAGCGCAAATGATTTTTTTCCGGTTTTGCAGCATATTTATGGAAAAATTCTGCCTGTCATTGCAAAGTACAATTGGTTTCGCAAAAAATAAGGGCTCATGTGGGTCTCTAGATGAAAAAATGCAAGCGCTATGGACTTTTAAACATAAAGTGGAAAAAGCAAAAGTACAAAAGCAAAAATTGGCCTCGACCTTAAAGGGGTATTCCCCCCAAGAGCTAAAAAAATGTAATGCTCCCAAACCTAGCTGGCCTTACTCACCAAGTCCCTCTGAGTATTTTGAGATGTCTCCCATCTTTCTAGCTGCTGCCGTTCCTGAGTTACAAGTTTTTCTAAAAGCCGATCTATATCCAAGATGGAAACTACATTTCCCATCATGCAATGCTTATGCCTGATGATGGTGAAGTAGCAGAGCTGAGACAATGAAGGAGATGATGACAGTGTAGCAGAGCTGAGATGGCGGTGTTGGTGTAGCAAAGCTGAGTTGGAAGTGACGTGTAGCAGAGCTGAGTTGGGGATACAATGTGGCAGAGCTGAGTTGGGGATGACAATGTAGCAGAGCTGAGTTGGCGGTGACAGTGTAGCAGAGCTGAGTTGGGGATGATGGTGTAGCAGAGCTGAGTTGGGGGAAGGTGTAGCAGAGCTGAGATGGCACTGACCGAGTAGCAGAGCTGAGATGGTGAGTGCCGCGGGTGAAGGTGGTGCCCCATGGCTGATCACGAAGGGGGGGTGCGACTTGGTGATCGTGTGGTGGACGGGTTGGGTAGTGATTGCGGGGTCGGGTGCCGCTGGTGATAGGGGGCAGAGCTTGCCGCGGGCAACTGGGGGCGGAGCTTGCCGGGGGTTCCGCGGGTGAGTGAGTTTCCCTGGATGCTGGGATCCCAGTCCTGGGAAACTGGGAGAAGTTTCCTAGGCTTGGATCCATCTTTTCCAAGCACCTGGGGAGGAGCATTACAGATTGGAGAAGACTTCAAATGATGAGCAGCCTGATGAGCAGAATGCAGATTGGAACAAAGCGATTTGAAACAAAGTTCCTTCCTATCACATCAATGACATTCTAACTTTGCCAAAGAAAACCCATCGGGTGGAGTTTTTTTGCAGATTGTGAACAAAATATTGCAGACTCAAATTATAGTCTACAAAAAACATACAGACGTGTGAACGCATCTGCAAGTGGAATGCTGTTCAGAGTTCCTGTCATCATGATTCATTACGATGTCAGGAGCACCAAAACTGTTTAAGTCTTTGCACTGCCTTACTGTCATGCAATGTCCGTACAGTAGCACAAACATTTAAACAGTTTCAGAATAAATGCAGATTCACTTTCATAATATACAGGCTGTAAACTGGCTGTATATCTTTGGGACTCCCTGCACCCTAATTTATTAGGATAGAGTTGGCATAAGCTGTATGGACATATATTCCTCATTGCCATCATGAGTAAAGAGGACAATTTATCAGTGTTGCAAAAAGAGATGATTATATGTGTGGCCATATTTTGGAAACTGCACAGTCCGTGTGCTACTGTGATGAAAGTGTACAGTGAGTGGATAAATAGTATAGTACTATTGTGAATGAGTGATGTGGAAACTGCAGAGGACCAGGAACCAATGATGTGAGAGGGTAGTGAAGGCTATGAACGTGCATGAGGCCATAGGAACATGCTAAAATGGAGCAGAAACGAATCAGGGGGCTACCAGATGCATAACTATAAATAACAGCTCAGTGAACACTACTGCATATGGTGCTCCAAAGCAGCTGGATGGTCACAGCAGCTCTACTTTTATGGTGGTTTTACACCTAGCGATAATTCGCCCAATCGCACGATTAACGATTTTGAATGAACGATTTTTTTTTTTTTTATAGCGATCGGCGTTTACACGGAAGGATACATCGTACGGAATATTCGTTTTGCGATCGTTTAAGCCTATCTCACACATAGGGGAAATCGTTAAAAGAATGTTTACACTGAACAATGTGCGAATTTTTTGCGAACGATCAACGACGATTTGAGAACTTGTTGAAAGATCAAAATGAACGATTTCTCGCTTGTCGCTTGATCGTTCGCTGCGTTTACGCGTACGATTATCGTTCGAATTCGACCGTTATCAGGCAAATTCGAACGATACATCGCTCCGTGTAAAACCACCATTAGTTGCATCAGCAGAAACGTGATCCATTTTTATGGCAGTGCCAGGACTGGAGCTGTGCTGTAGGCGCTGTCAGCCTATTTGGGTGTGACTCCATCTTTGTAGATCATGTACACCAGCTACATACATGCCGATTCTTCTTTGGGGCAGACGGGATCTCACACTAACAAAATGAGACTTCCAGGGGTGAGATAACACAGAGTTATCGGACAGATTTATGAAGGCAAAGCCAGGAAGGGATTTAAAAAAAGGAGAAATCTCAGTCTTTCCCTTTTATTTATAGTCTGTTCCTTTGGCTTCAAAACTCTGTCAGCTAAATCTGTGTAAAGGCAGCCTTCATGGCTAGCAATGTCTGACCATGGTTGGTAGCACATGACCAGGCCTGCCATGTATATCCTCAGACCTGATCCGAACTGACATGTAGTGATAATAATGTAACGCGACTTGTGTAAATGGAAAAATACAAGTAAACATCCTGCAAAAAAATCTGCATATAAAGATAATAAAAAAAAAAACAACCACTAGGAACTAAGGCGACCACCCTATCTATGCATCTAGTGGTCCCATATTGCAGTACAGCGCGAGCCTGCGCCATTCTAGGAACACGAGAACTGCACATGACCGCAGCTGGGAAACCATAACACCCTCAGCGCCAGCCAGCACAGCGCCCTCTAGCTGCTTCTGCCTAGCCAGGATACAGCTTCCGGTTATCACCTGCTCTGGCACGTTTCAACACCCCGCCTTGCATTCCAAGCCTCCATACAACGCCAGTCAGTGATTGGGCGAGGTTCTGATTGGTCCATTTTAATTGGCTAAAGTAAAGGACCGTACGCAACAGTCATGAAAGTGATGCAATGATCAGTAAAGCGTGGGAGGGTGGCCATGGAACTGCCTGCTACCAGACTGTAAATGAAAAACGACATATGATATAACCTTGTATGTTAAAGTGGAGATATATACCACACTATGTAATATGTACAGTCCACAAAAGGTACCTTGAGCTATTAGAGGTCGATAGTCGTATTTATGTTTCTTCAGGCGCTTTGGACACCCTAGTGTGGGGAAAGTTTACTCTCTGGTCTCTGAGGTCCTTCCCTACGCCGGGATAGCAGCTGAAGCATGCCGACTGTCAGTGTGAAGAGGGATCTGCTGTACGAGGCCCTGGGCCGGACCTACAGTATGTGCTGCGCTGTACACCGCTCACATATCACTTATTCCTGTATATCCAGTGTGTGTGCTGTGCTGTATACCGCTCACATATCACTTATTCCTGTATATCCAGTGTGTATGCTGTATACCGCTCATATATCACTTATTCCTGTATATCCAGTGTGTGTGCTGCGCTGTATACCGCTCACATATCACTTATTCCTGTATGGCCCAGTGTATGTGCTGTATACCGCTCATATATCACTTATTCCTGTATGACCCAGTGTGTGTGCTGTATACCGCTCATATATGACTTATTCCTGTATGGCCCAGTGTATGTGCTGTGCTGTATACCGCTCATATATCACTTATTCCTGTATGGCCCAGTGTGTGTGCTGTATACCGCTCATATATCACTTATTTCTGTATGGCCCAGTGTGTGTGCGCTGTATACCGCTCACATATCACTTATTCCTGTATATCCAGTGTATGTGCTGCGCTGTATACCGCTCACATATCACTTATTCCTGTATGGCCCAGTGTGTGTGCTGTGCTGTATACCGCTCATATATCACTTATTCCTGTATGGCCCAGTGTGTGTGCTGTATACCGCTCATATATCACTTATTCCTGTATGGCCCAGTGTATGTGCTGCGCTGTATACCGCTCATATATCACTTATTCCTGTATATCCAGTGTGTGTGCTGTGCTGTATACCGCTCACATATCACTTATTCCTGTATATCCAGTGTGTATGCTGTATACCGCTCATATATCACTTATTCCTGTATATCCAGTGTGTGTGCTGCGCTGTATACCGCTCACATATCACTTATTCCTGTATGGCCCAGTGTATGTGCTGTATACCGCTCATATATCACTTATTCCTGTATGACCCAGTGTGTGTGCTGTATACCGCTCATATATGACTTATTCCTGTATGGCCCAGTGTATGTGCTGTGCTGTATACCGCTCATATATCACTTATTCCTGTATGGCCCAGTGTGTGTGCTGTATACCGCTCATATATCACTTATTTCTGTATGGCCCAGTGTGTGTGCGCTGTATACCGCTCACATATCACTTATTCCTGTATATCCAGTGTATGTGCTGCGCTGTATACCGCTCACATATCACTTATTCCTGTATGGCCCAGTGTGTGTGCTGTGCTGTATACCGCTCATATATCACTTATTCCTGTATGGCCCAGTGTGTGTGCTGTATACCGCTCATATATCACTTATTCCTGTATGGCCCAGTGTATGTGCTGCGCTGTATACCGCTCATATATCACTTATTCCTGTATGGCCCAGCGTATGTGCTGCGCTGTATACCGCTCACATATCACTTATTCCTGTATGGCCCAGTGTATGTGCTGCGCTGTATACCGCTCATATATCACTTATTTCTGTATGGCCCAGTGTGTGTGCGCTGTATACCGCTCACATATCACTTATTCCTGTATATCCAGTGTGTGTGCGCTGTATACCGCTCACATATCACTTATTCCTGTATGGCCCAGTGTGTGTGCTGTGCTGTATACCGCTCATATATCACTTATTCCTGTATGGCCCAGTGTATGTGCTGCGCTGTATACCGCTCATATATCACTTATTCCTGTATGGCCCAGTGTATGTGCTGCGCTGTATACCGCTCACATATCACTTATTCCTGTATGGCCCAGTGTGTGTGCTGCGCTGTATACCGCTCATATATCACTTATTCCTGTATGGCCCAGTGTGTGTGCTGTATACCGCTCATATATCACTTATTCCTGTATGGCCCAGTGTGTGTGCTGTATACCGCTCATATATCACTTATTCCTGTATGGCCCAGTGTGTGTGCTGCGCTGTATACCGCTCACATATCACTTATTCCTGTATGGCCCAGTGTGTGTGCTGCGCTGTATACCGCTCATATATCACTTATTCCTGTATGGCCCAGTGTATGTGCTGCGCTGTATACCGCTCATATATCACTTATTCCTGTATGGCCCAGCGTATGTGCTGCGCTGTATACCGCTCACATATCACTTATTCCTGTATGGCCCAGTGTATGTGCTGCGCTGTATACCGCTCATATATCACTTATTTCTGTATGGCCCAGTGTGTGTGCGCTGTATACCGCTCACATATCACTTATTCCTGTATATCCAGTGTGTGTGCGCTGTATACCGCTCACATATCACTTATTCCTGTATGGCCCAGTGTGTGTGCTGTGCTGTATACCGCTCATATATCACTTATTCCTGTATGGCCCAGTGTATGTGCTGCGCTGTATACCGCTCATATATCACTTATTCCTGTATGGCCCAGTGTATGTGCTGCGCTGTATACCGCTCACATATCACTTATTCCTGTATGGCCCAGTGTGTGTGCTGCGCTGTACACCGCTCACATATCACTTATTCCTGTATGGCCCAGTGTGTGTGCTGTATACCGCTCATATATCACTTATTCCTGTATGGCCCAGTGTGTGTGCTGTATACCGCTCATATATCACTTATTCCTGTATGGCCCAGTGTGTGTGCGCTGTATACCGCTCATATATCACTTATTCCTGTATGGCCCAGTGTGTGTGCTGCGCTGTATACCGCTCACATATCACTTATTCCTGTATGGCCCAGTGTGTGTGCTGCGCTGTATACCGCTCATATATCACTTATTCCTGTATGGCCCAGTGTGTGTGCTGCGCTGTATACCGCTCACATATCACTTATTCCTGTATGGCCCAGTGTGTGTGCTGCGCTGTATACCGCTCACATATCACTTATTCCTGTATGGCCCAGTGTGTGTGCTGTGCTGTATACCGCTCACATATCACTTATTCCTGTATGGCCCAGTGTATGTGCTGCGCTGTATACCGCTCACATATCACTTATTCCTGTATGGCCCAGTGTGTGTGCTGTGCTGTATACCGCTCATATATCACTTATTCCTGTATGGCCCAGTGTATGTGCTGCGCTGTATACCGCTCATATATCACTTATTCCTGTATGGCCCAGCGTATGTGCTGCGCTGTATACCGCTCACATATCACTTATTCCTGTATGGCCCAGTGTGTGTGCTGTATACCGCTCATATATCACTTATTTCTGTATGGCCCAGTGTGTGTGCGCTGTATACCGCTCACATATCACTTATTCCTGTATATCCAGTGTGTGTGCGCTGTATACCGCTCATATATCACTTATTCCTGTATGGCCCAGTGTATGTGCTGCGCTGTATACCGCTCATATATCACTTATTCCTGTATGGCCCAGCGTATGTGCTGCGCTGTATACCGCTCACATATCACTTATTCCTGTATGGCCCAGTGTATGTGCTGCGCTGTATACCGCTCATATATCACTTATTTCTGTATGGCCCAGTGTGTGTGCGCTGTATACCGCTCACATATCACTTATTCCTGTATATCCAGTGTGTGTGCGCTGTATACCGCTCACATATCACTTATTCCTGTATGGCCCAGTGTGTGTGCTGTGCTGTATACCGCTCATATATCACTTATTCCTGTATGGCCCAGTGTATGTGCTGCGCTGTATACCGCTCATATATCACTTATTCCTGTATGGCCCAGTGTATGTGCTGCGCTGTATACCGCTCACATATCACTTATTCCTGTATGGCCCAGTGTGTGTGCTGCGCTGTATACCGCTCACATATCACTTATTCCTGTATGGCCCAGTGTGTGTGCTGCGCTGTATACCGCTCATATATCACTTATTCCTGTATGGCCCAGTGTATGTGCTGCGCTGTATACCGCTCACATATCACTTATTCCTGTATGGCCCAGTGTGTGTGCTGCGCTGTATACCGCTCATATATCACTTATTCCTGTATGGCCCAGTGTGTGTGCTGTATACCGCTCATATATCACTTATTCCTGTATGGCCCAGTGTGTGCGCTGTATACCGCTCACATATCACTTATTCCTGTATGGCCCAGTGTTTGTGCTGTATACCGCTCATATATCACTTATTCCTGTATGGCCCAGTGTTTGTGCTGTATACCGCTCATATATCACTTATTCCTGTATGGCCCAGTGTGTGTGCTGTATACCGCTCATATATCACTTATTCCTGTATGGCCCAGTGTGTGTGCTGCGCTGTATACCGCTCATATATCACTTATTCCTGTATGGCCCAGTGTGTGTGCTGTATACCGCTCATATATGACTTATTCCTGTATGGCCCAGCGTATGTGCTGCGCTGTATACCGCTCATATATGACTTATTCCTGTATGGCCCAGTGTGTGTGCTGCGCTGTATACCGCTCATATATGACTTATTCCTGTATGGCCCAGTGTATGTGCTGCGCTGTATACCGCTCATATATCACTTATTCCTGTATGGCCCAGTGTATGTGCTGCGCTGTATACCGCTCATATATCACTTATTCCTGTATGGGCCAGTGTGTGTGCTGCGCTGTATACCGCTCATATATCACTTATTCCTGTATGGCCCAGTGTATGTGCTGTGCTGTATACCGCTCATATATCACTTATTCCTGTATGGCCCAGTGTATGTGCTGTACTGTATACCGCTCATATAATCACTTATTCCTGTATGGCCCAGTGTGTGTGCTGTGCTGTATACCGCTCACATATCACTTATTCCTGTATGGCCCAGTGTATGTGCTGTGCTGTATACCGCTCATATATAACTTATTCCTGTATGGCCCAGTGTATGTGCTGTGCTGTATACCACTCACATATCACTTATTCCTGTATGGCCCAGTGTGTGTGCTGCGCTGTATACCGCTCACATATCACTTATTCCTGTATATCCAGTGTGTGTGCGCTGTATACCGCTCATATATAACTTATTCCTGTATGGCCCAGTGTATGTGCTGTGCTGTATACCGCTCATATATCACTTATTCCTGTATGGCCCAGTGTGTGTGCTGTATACCGCTCATATATCACTTATTCCTGTATGGCCCAGTGTTTGTGCTGTATACCGCTCATATATCACTTATTCCTGTATGGCCCAGTGTGTGTGCTGTACACCGCTCATATATCACTTATTTCTGTATGGCCCAGTGTGTGTGCTGTGCTGTATACCGCTCATATATCACTTATTCCTGTATGGCCCAGTGTGTGTGCTGCGCTGTATACCGCTCATATATCACTTATTCCTGTATGGCCCAGTGTGTGTGCTGCGCTGTATACCGCTCATATATCACTTATTCCTGTATGGCCCAGTGTGTGTGCTGTATACCGCTCACATATCACTTATTCCTGTATGGCCCAGTGTGTGTGCTGCGCTGTATACCGCTCATATATCACTTATTCCTGTATGGCCCAGTGTGTGTGCTGCGCTGTATACCGCTCATATACCGCTCATATATCACTTATTCCTGTATGGCCCAGTGTGTGTGCTGCGCTGTATACCGCTCATATATCACTTATTCCTGTATGGGCCTGTGTGTGTGCTGCGCTGTATACCGCTCATATATCACTTATTCCTGTATGGCCCAGTGTATGTGCTGTGCTGTATACCGCTCACATATCACTTATTCCTGTATGGCCCAGTGTGTGTGCTGCGCTGTATACCGCTCACATGTCACTTATTCCTGTATGGCCCAGTGTGTGTGCTGCGCTGTATACCGCTCATATCACTTATTCCTGTATGGGCCTGTGTGTGTGCTGCGCTGTATACCGCTCATATATCACTTATTCCTGTATGGCCCAGTGTGTGTGCTGTATACCGCTCATGTATCACTTATTCCTGTATGGCCCAGTGTGTGTGCTGCGCTGTATACCGCTCATATATCACTTATTCCTGTATGGCCCAGTGTGTGTGCTGTATACCGCTCACATATCACTTATTCCTGTATGGCCCAGTGTGTGTGCTGCGCTGTATACCGCTCATATATCACTTATTCCTGTATGGCCCAGTGTGTGTGCTGTATACCGCTCATGTATCACTTATTCCTGTATGGCCCAGTGTGTGTGCTGCGCTGTATACCGCTCATATATCACTTATTCCTGTATGGCCCAGTGTGTGTGCTGTATACCGCTCACATATCACTTATTCCTGTATGGCCCAGTGTGTGTGCTGCGCTGTATACCGCTCATATATCACTTATTCCTGTATGGCCCAGTGTATGTGCTGCGCTGTATACCGCTCATATATCACTTATTCCTGTATGGCCCAGTGTGTGTGCTGCGCTGTATACCGCTCATATATGACTTATTCCTGTATGGCCCAGTGTGTGTGCTGTATACCGCTCATATATGACTTATTCCTGTATGGCCCAGTGTGTGTGCTGTATACTGCTCATATATCACTTATTCCTGTATGACCCAGTGTGTGTGCTGTATACCGCTCATATATGACTTATTCCTGTATGGCCCAGTGTGTGTGCTGCGCTGTATACCGCTCACATATCACTTATTCTTGTATGGCCCAGTGTGTGTGCTGTATACCGCTCATATATCACTTATTCCTGTATGGCCCAGTGCATGTGCTGCGCTGTATACCGCTCACAGGGCGCTCATATATCACTTATTCCTGTATGGGCCAGTGTGTATGCTGCCCTGTATACCGCTCATATATGACTTATTCCTGTATGGCCCAGTGTGTGTGCTGTATACCGCTCATATATGACTTATTCCTGTATGGCCCAGTGTGTGGTATAGTGTGGGAGGGAATGTAAGGTCTCGTGTGTTCCCTGGAGGATACAGTGAGAGGCACATGATGGATGTTACAGCCATGTGCAATGCATTTATTTGTGGTGTATTATCAGTTTGGGAAAACCTGATGAATGATTGCACTAGATAGAGGTAGACGGAGGTTAGGAATCACATTATCTTACTGTTTGCTATAGAAGTCAGGCTAGGTTCACATCACTAAAAGGGAACTATCAGCAGGTTAGACAAATGTAACTGCCTTCCACAGTTCAGTAAGACTGTTAGGATCACTGCCCGCCCCATAATGCAGTAGCGTAGTACAACAGGCTAGAATAGAGAAGCAGGGCTGCTATCAGAGGTCTGTGCGGTCACATGACAGCAATGGGGAAGGGGTGTGTGTTCAGTGTGGACCAATCAGGAAGTGAGAATCACAGAGCTGTGCGGGAGGACAGTGACAGAAACCTTTCTATACAGCAGTGTGAGTGCAGGCACAATATAGCAGGAATGGACAGGATGGGAAACACAAGGGATGACAGAGATTGCAGGAAGGAATGAGCAGGGTATAGGGTGAGCATAGCATAGCAGCACTCTCTGTCCAGGGTGAGAGGGGTTACATCTATGAAGAGATTACCTCCACAGTCCTCTCCTCTGATTCAAGCTCCAGTCTGAAGTGGATTTGCTTTGCCTGTCCGTTTGGCAGGTGATGCAGTTATTGTGCTAAAAACAACTGGATACAGAGTTGCTATAAAGGTGAGGGAGACTTCCTGCTATGGTATGCAGACCATGCCCCTCCCCCACTCCCGCTTCCGCCCAGTACAGGGAGCTCTTAAACCAAAGCAATGCTCTTAAACCAAGTTACAATTTTGAAAAACTGAGCTCTTCTTGCAAAACACTAAATCCAAGTTGCTCTTAAACCAAGGTAGCACTGTATATGGTTCATGCACAGACTTTATGCTACAGAACAGACTATTGTAACTCATGTGTCATCGTCTTTCATGATGATGCCTGAAGCTCCGAAACGGTTAAATACTCTCAATGACATGCTGTGCCAGTGGTTGGTGCTTTATTTACTCTCTATGGGGCCTCTGAACATTCCCTAGCCTAGTCTAGTGCCCCATAGAGAGTGATAGGAGCAGGGGTTGAGCGTGCATTCTGATGCTCCATTCATTCAGAAGACAGTTGTTTTCCTCTCTCAGTATCTTCTCATATTTGTCTTTGCAGCTGATGAAGAGTTTGATGAGCTCTGCTTTGAGTTTGGCCTGGAGCTAGATGAAATTGTAAGTAATAATACTTAGTTAAGGATATGTTTTGGATGCTGCTAATTCCCAATAAGTGGGGTGAACCTACATCCAAGGTCCAGGCTCTTCATGACCAAATGTGCATGATTTCCAGAAGTGACCTGTCATTTCATCTTGGCTTTTAATGTGGTAGTGATAATAAGAAGCAAAATTCACAATGTTTTCAGATGTTGTAAACCACTTATTAAAAAAAATAATCCACAAAAATTGTGCTTATGGTTTAAGCTCTCCATTCACACTGCAAGGTTTAGGTGTGGAATCTGCACCCATTTAGTGTTTCCTCCTGAAATCTGCTTTTTTAATTTTGTTGGGAAATTGCTTGACAGGAGTGCAAAATATATTGACACATGCGGAGTGCAGACACCCAGTATCCCAACAATCATTGAGAACAGAGCCGGAAGCAGTTGGATTTGTTCCTTGTGTAGCGGCAGTGGACTGCAGCTTTTGTTCCTGTTCACTTCAGTACATTCTAAGGCTGCAGTATTCTGCTGCCACCACTACACAGTGCTCCGTTCTTATTGTTGTGTGGGCGCCATTGTCAGCTTTACTATAAAACATACCATGATCCAAAATATCTCCCTGTACCTAAATAGCTTAGGAAGCAGAGATCCATCTCCATTTTTGTCAGAACTGATATAAAGGGAGCAGCAGAGTCACCAGTGATTATATGTTCTTCCTTGGTTTTGCTTCTTTACAATGTGGAGCTACAATTTTGTCAACTAGTGAAGCTCAAGCATCTCCCAACTAGAGCCTAGATCTTAGCTTTCTCTTCTGCAAATGATTAGTATGAGGATAAGGGAGGAGATGTAAAGCAATCATTGGTAATAGTTTTTTCTTTCTAAATAATAGATTTTTTTGCCATTGCAGACCTCAGAGAGAGAAATCCTCAGCAAAGAGAAAGGCGATGGAAAAGTGGAAGGAGCGTCGGACGTCGTTCTATTCAAGATTGATGTGCCTGCCAACCGCTATGACCTGTTGTGTATGGAGGGACTGGTTCGTGGACTGCAAGTGTTTAAAGAGAGGTTCTGTATCAAATTCACATTACATTCAATTGTAGTTAGGAACTCAGTAACCTGCAGACACTGAGTTTAATGTAATTTAGGTAAACAGGCAAGCTTCCTATAGGGGTATGCTAATTTATAATACTGTAGGGGCCCGACTGCTGGGATCCATGCAGTCTCAGGAATAGGTACTTAAAGTTTTACCTTAGAATAGTGTGACGAGTCACCTAAGATGTAAGTTGCTACTGTGAGATCCACTGCAGATTGTGTGGGCACTGCTTTTACACCATCCCTGCACCATACATATACAGTGCTGTGTGCTGTCTACATAGTGCTTGATACATAAATGTACAGAGCCTGGCATCAAAATGATTGTTGAGAAACAAAAAAATTAAGAGACCGCTTTTCTTCCAGGGACAGTAATATTTCTGTAAATAGGCTTTGGAACTAATTCTAAGAAAAAATAGTTTATCTAATACTGGACAACCCGTTTACCTTTTACACATGTGCTTCTCCCCCAAAGTTGCGTTGCTGTGCATTAATACTTTCAACAAGTACTTACCCCACTCGCTTCACCAGTGCTCCTGCTGTCAGATCTTCTGGTCTCAGCGGCTCCAGTTTTTTCAGCTCTGTGACTGGCTGATCCGGGAATGGATCATTGCAAGCCAGCAGAATGAGAGTGCAGCCATAACCTGAAAATTTGGCAGTGGGGCAATGAGAGAGAAAGTATAAATTTGTATTGTATTAACACACATTGAGGCAGTACATGAAGTTTACGTTCTCCTGGAAAAGCCCTTTAATATACTCAATTTACCTGTTTCTCCTCTACAGAATAGATGCCCCTAGGTATAAACGTATTACGCCTGCTGACAGTCAGCTGCAAAGACTCTTCATCACAGAGGAGGTGAGACTTAGTAGCTTCCTAGTATTTTTGTATTTCTTTGTAAAAAGTAATACTTTCCATGACTGTATGTTATAGTGTTCTGATTACTAATGCATTTGTTATTCTATGTGTTAGACAGCTGCTGTCCGCCCCTTTGCAGTGGCTGCTGTGCTCCGGAACATAACATTTACCCAGGAGCGATATGAAAATTTCATTGATCTGCAAGAAAAACTTCATCAAAACATATGCAGGTACTTCCATTTCCCAATGACATTCAGTGCCATTTTTATTATTCTGTTGTAGTTATTATAGTGTAAAAATTCCCATAGGTTTTTATTCTAAATTTTGCTTCACTTATAGCACAGGCTGCTCTGTACCTTTCAGTGGGAAGTCTATCTGACTGCTCAGTTACCTCTCCTGAAGGGTCAGCTTTGATGTTTTTGTATTTCAGCCCAAATCAAACTGTGGGATTTTCTGTAGAATAGTTAAAGATATAAAACTTCTTTTAAACCTAGTAACAAATCAAAACAATGTGGTGAAATCTCTTTAAAGGGGAACATTTATTTTTTTTTTTTAATCTGCTGATTCCCCCCCATCCCCCGCAGCTCAGTTCCAGATGTTCGCACCACTGTGCTTCTTGTCCCTGTCAGTCTCGCCATTTTTGTTCAGTTTGATTAAGATCAAATATGCAAATGTGTCCATTAGCAGCACTGGGGGCATTCCTTGTCCCCACGGAGCACCCCTCTGTCCTGCCGACCGCCTCCTTTTTCAGTGATGCCTTCCCTACGCATATTCATGTATGCATAATCATGCCAGTCTGAAGAAGTCGGCTGGCGGGTTGGAGGGGGGTGCTGCCTGGGGCCGAGAAACTCCTCCAGTGCTCCTAACAAGCACATTTGCATATTTGATCTTAATCAAACGAAACAAAAAACGTGGGACCAACAGGAACAAGAAGCATAGCCGTGCGGTCATTTAAATTATTAAGATTATTCCATGGACTGTCTTTGGGAAACAGCTGAGCACCACCACACCTTGTGTGAATTAAGATACTGCTGGGAAGTGTAGTACCGGTACTGGACTTATATGGATGATTTTCTATTACATATTGCCTATCTGTAGAGTTACAGCATTGACTTGTGACTATAAAGTTGCATCATTTTATGCATATTTCATACATAACATTGTCTACCTACTGCTATTGACATGCTATTTTATTTCCTCCTAGACGAAGAACCCTGGTGGCAATTGGAACCCATGATCTCAACACCATCACAGGACCATTTATTTACACTGCAAAGCCTCCCTCCAGTATTAAATTCAGGCCACTGAACCAGAGCAAAGAGTACACAGCAACAGAGCTGATGGAGCTCTACAAGGTAAGTGATTCTTACAACCACATCATACCAATTGCTTTTGTTATGTTGATCATTTGTAAGCTTGCCTGACTAAGGGATCTTTTGAATCCGAAAAGCTCACAATTATAAAAAATTTTTTTGTCAAATCAAAAAAGATATCACTCCTAAAATACTTTGATCCAAAGTATTTACCACCACATTGTTATGTTGATCATAAAGCGGAGACGTCATAAAACGTTAAAGAGGATATTTGCAGAGATTTCGGTATTTTGAATATATCTGTGTTATGTACCTTAGCAGTAATGCCATACATTAATACAATACCCTTGTTCTCAGAGTGACAGCCATCTGAAACATTTCCTGCACATAATTGAAGACAAACCCGTCTATCCTGTGATCTACGACAGCAATGGGGTGGTGCTCTCTATGCCACCAATCATCAATGGTAATATATTTAGCAATTGTATCTTGCTATGTATCCAGAAGGAAAGGCTCAGCGGGTCTTAACCCCTTTGTGCTGCAGCTAGTTTGGGCCTTAATGACCAGGCTAATTTTTCAAAATCTGACCTGTCTCACTTTATGCTCTCATAGCTCAGTGATGCTTTAACGTATGCTAGCGATTCTGAGATTGTTTTTTCGTGACATATGGCACTTTATGTTAGTGGCAAAATTTGGTCACTACTTTGTGTGTTTTTTGTGAAAAACATCAAAATATCATGAAAAATTTAAAAAATTTGCATTTTATGAACTTTGAAATTCTCTGCTTCTAAAAAAAGAAAGTCGTAGCACATAAATTAGTTACTAAGTCACATTACCAATATGTCTTCTTTATTCTGGCATAATTTGGTAAACATATTTTACTTTTTTAGGGTGTTATGGGGCTTAGAAATTTATCAGCAAATTATCACATTTTCGTGAAACTGATTTTTTTAGGGACCAGTTCTTTTTTTAAATGGATTTAGAAGTCTGGTATCCTGAAAACCCCCATAAGTGACCCCATTTTGGAAACTACACACCTTAAAGAATTAATCTAGGGGTATAATGAGCATTTTAACCCTACAGGGGCTGGAGGAAAGTATTCACAATTAGGCAGTAAAAAAATTGAAAATTAAAATTTTCCAATAATATATACGTTTAGATTAAAGTTTCTCATTTTCAAAAGGAATATGAGACAAAAAGCACCCCAAAATTTGTAATGCAGGTTCTCTTGAGTACAACGGTACCCCATATGTGGGCGTAAACCACTGTATGGGCACACAGCAGGGCTCAGAAGGAAGGGAGCGCCAATTAGCTTTTCCAATGCAGATTTTGCTGAAGAAGTTTCTGAGCGCCAGGTGCGTTTGTA
This sequence comes from Dendropsophus ebraccatus, assembly GCF_027789765.1. Taxonomy (NCBI): domain Eukaryota; kingdom Metazoa; phylum Chordata; class Amphibia; order Anura; family Hylidae; genus Dendropsophus; species Dendropsophus ebraccatus. The sequence continues at coordinate 88,631,434 of NC_091459.1, forward strand.
GTGCCCCTGTAGTGTCAGCAGAGAGAAAACCCCCCATAAGTCACCCCATTTTGGAAAGTACACCCCTCAAAGAATTCATCTTGGTGTGTGGTGACCATTTTGACCCCACAGGTATTACAGGAAAGTATTCAAAAGAAGACAGTAAAAATGAAAAACTTGAATTCTTCCAATAATATGTTCGTTTAGTTTGAAATTTCTCAATTTCACGAGGAACAAGAGGAAAAAAGTACCCCAAAATTTGTAACGCAGGTTCTCCTGAGTACAATGGTACCCCATATGTGGGCATAAACCACTGCATGGGCACACAGGAGGGCTCAGAAGGGAAGGAGCGCCAATTAGCTTTTTCAATGCAGATTTTGCTGCAGAAGTTTCCGAGCGCCAGGTGCGTTTGCAGAGCCCCTGTAGTGTCCGTAGAAGAGAACCCCCCCAAAAGTCACTCCATTTTGGAAAGTGCACCCCTCAAAGTATTCATCTTGGTGTGTGGTGAGCATTTTGACCCCACAGGTATTAGAGGAAAGTATTCAAAAGTAGACAGTAAAAATGAAAAACTCAAATTTTTCCAATATTATGTTCTTTTAGTTTGAAATTTCTCAATTTCACGAGGAACAAGAGGAAAAAAGTACCACAAAATTTGTAACGCAGGTTCTCCTGAGTACAATGGTACCCCATATGTGGGCGTAAACCACTGCATGGGCACACAGGAGGGCTCAAAAGGGAAGGAGCGCCAATTAGCTTTTTCAATGCAGATTTTGCTGAAGAAGTTTCTGAGCGCCAGGTGCGTTTGCAGCGCCCCTGTAGTGCTAGCGGAGTAAAATCTCGCCATAAGTCACTCCATTTTGGAAAGTGCACCCCTCATAGAATTTATTTTGGGGTGTGGTGAGCATTTTGACCCCACAGGTATTTGAGGAAAGTATTCAAAAGTAGACAGTAAAAATGAAAAACTCGAATTTTTCCAATAATATGTTCCTTTAGTTTGAAATTTCTCAATTTCACGAGGAACAGGAGAGAAATGTCACCCCAATATATGTAAAGCAGGTTCTCCTGAGTAGAACGGTACCCCATATGTGGGCATAAACCACTGCATGGGCACACAGCAGGGCTCAGAAGGGAAGGAGCGCCAATTAGCATTTTCAGTGCAGATTTTTCTGAAGAAGTTTCTGAGCGCCAGGTGCGTTTGCAGAGCCCCTGTAGTGTCAGCAGAATAGATTCCCCCCAAAAGTCACCCCATTTTGGAAAGTGCACCCCTCAAAGAATTCATCTTGGGGTGTGGTGAGCATTTTTACCCCACAGGTATTAGAGGAAAGTATTCAAAATTGGCCAGTAAAAATGAAAAACTCGAATTTTTCCAATAATATGTTGGTTTAGTTTGAAATTTCTCAATTTGACGAGGAACAGGAGAGAAAACGTACCCCAAAATCTGTAACGCAGGTTCTCCTGAGTACAACGGTACCCCATATGTGGGCATAAACCACTGTATGGGCACACAGCAGGGCTCAGAAGGGAAGGAGCGCCGATTTACAGGAGCAAAACCGCAGCTAGTAATGGTTATTAGAATAGCGCAGTTACTAAAATAAGATAAAAAAAATTAGATTACAGGTAATGTGGGGTGGTTACAGACAGTCTGGGGTGGTTATGGGCAACCTGAGGTGGTTACAGGTAATCTGGGGTGGTTACAGACAACATGGGGTGGTCACGGGCAACCTGCTGTGGTTACAGGCAACGTGGGGTGGTTACAGGCAACGCGGGGTGGTTACGGGCAATGTGTGGTGGTTATGGGCAACGTGTGGTGGTCACGGGCAACCTGCTGTGGTTACGGCAACGTGGGGTGGTTACAGGCAACGTGGGGTGGTTACAGGCAACGTGGGGTGGTTACAGGCAACGTGGGGTGGTTACAGGCAACGTGGGCTGGTTACAGGCAACGTGGGCTGGTTACAGGCAACGTGGGCTGGTAACGGGCAACGTGGGCTGGTTACGGGCAACCTGCTGTGCTTACAGACAATCTGGGATGGTTACGGGAAACGTGGGGTGGTTACGGGCAACCTGCAGTGCTTACAGACAATCTGGGGTGGATACGGGCAACGTGGGGTGGTTACGGGCAACCTGCAATGCTTACAGACAATCTGGGGTGGTTACAGGCAACGTTGGCTGGTTACGGGCAACCTGCAGTGCTTACAGACAATCTGAGGTGGATACGGGCAACGTGGGGTGGTTACGCGCAACCTGCAGTGCTTACTGACAATCTGGGGTGGTTACGGGCAACGTGGGGTGGTTACGGGCAATGTGGGGTGGTTACGGATAAACTGAAGTTCTTATAGGCAATCTGGGGTGGGTACCTGTAATCTGACATGGGCACCGCAATCTGGAGGGGGTCATTGGCAATTTGGGGTGGTCAGAGGCAAGGTGCGGTGGTCAGAGGCAAGGTGCGGTGGTCAGAGGCGACGTGCGGTGGTCAGAGGCGACGTGCGGTGGTCAGAGGCGACGTGCGGTGGTCAGAGGCGACGTGCGGTGGTCAGAGGCGACGTGCGGTGGTCAGAGGCGACGTGCGGTGGTCAGAGGCGACGTGCGGTGGTCAGAGGCGACGTGCGGTGGTCAGAGGCGACGTGCGGTGGTCAGAGGCGACGTGCGGTGGTCAGAGGCGACGTGCGGTGGTCAGAGGCGACGTGCGGTGGTCAGAGGCGACGTGCGGTGGTCAGAGGCATTGTGGCGTGGTCAGAGGCATCGTGGCGTGGTCAGAGGCATCGTGGCGTGGTCAGAGGCAACGCGCAGTGGTTACGTGCAATCTGGGGGGGTTACATGTAATCTGGCATGATTACGGGGAACCTGGGGGGGTTATGTGCAACCTGGAAGGGTTACAGACAATCTGGGATTGTTACTGATAAACTGAAGTGCTTATAGGTAATCTGGGGTGGGTACATGTAATTTGGGGTGGTTACGGGCAATCTGGAGGGGGTCACTGGCAATTTGCGGTGGTTACGGGCAACGTGCGGTGGTTACGGGCAACGTGTGGTGGTTACGGGCAACGTGCGGTGGTTACGGACAACGTGCGGTGGTTACGGGCAACGTGCGGTGGTTACGGGCAACGTGCGGTGGTTACGGGCAACGTGCGGTGGTTACGGGCAACGTGCGGTGGTTACGGGTAATCTGGGGAGGGGTTAGGGGTAATTTGGGAGTAAACTGCAATTATTACTATAATAAAAAGTGTGTGTTTTATTTTTTTGTATGTTTGTCACTTTTTGTACTTTACATATTCATTTTCACTGTATTACTATGATTACTGTGATATTTTCTATCTCAGTAATCATAGTTCAGTGACAGAGACCAAATTGGTCTCTGTCACTTTAAATTTTCAGAGTTGGCTGGTTGTGAAGCGCATGCGCACTTCATAACCAGCCAGGACGTCGAGGAGGAAGGAGCTCCGTCGATCCGGTGAGTATATGGGGAAGGGGGGGGTGACTGGGGGACGGGGGTGACAGGGGGGGTGGGGGGGCGACTTGGGGGGTGGGGGGACATCACTTTTTATCCCCTGTCACCAATCATTCATGGTGACAGGGGATAAAAAGTGCCGGGAGCACATGGCACAAGCGATCAGCGGTATATAGTATATACCGCTGATCGCTTGTACCGGGACCCCACAGGGGGGTCCCCGATGACTGCCCCATGCTCTCCGCTACCTCCGGTGGCGGAGAGCATGGGGCTTTCATTCATTTTAACCTTTTAATCGCTGTGAACCGACGTTAGTCGGTTCACAGCGATAGCGGCGGCCATCTTGGAAATGATGGCCGCCGGGGGAGGGGGGTTAGTTATCGGGGCACTAGGGGGGGCTGATCTGAGGTCTGGGGGATACTTATTTCATCTCCCCCCGCCGTAGATTCACGGCGGGGGGAGATGAAAGGTGGCGGCGGCACCGGTAATCTCCATTACCGACGGTCGCCGCTATAACGTTAATAGCGGCGATCGTCGGTAAGGGGGGGGGCCGGGACGGACCTCACACACTGCCCCAACCCCTCAGCTACCTCCGGTAGCCGGGGGGATGGGGTGGGGGCCGTCCCGGCCCCGCAGCCTTATTCTCTGCCATCGCCGTAAAAAGCTGATGGCAGCAGAATAAGGACCATTAGTGACCGCCGTAGAAAGCCGTATCGGCGGTCACTAAGGGGTTAAGCCAACCATACACATGAGAGTTTTTGGCCAAATGTTATCTCTCCTGCCATAAAGCTTTCTTGTTATATCAGCAGGGATCAGGGTAGGTGCTTGTGCCAGACACCTCTGGCAGCGGCTTATCTCCAGTGGGAGCTATGAATTGGCATTGTTGAAATACCAGCTCCTTTTCTCTAACATCAAATTTCAGAGTACTCTTGGGCTGCCCTCAAACACATTACTTTGTCTTCCAAACCCACCAACATTGGCAGATGTCTAATATACTTAGCCAGCTTTGAAGAGGAGAGAATTGCCATACTGAAATTGATCTCTGATTAACTTGCATCTTAACACTGCTTAATCAAAAATATATGTTATTTCTTAGGGGAGACAAGGGGTTAGGGCCCTATTCCACCGGACGATTATCGTTCAGATTATCGTTAAATCGTTCGAATCTAACCGATAATCGTTTGGTTGAAATGCAGTTAACGATTAATGACCGAACGAGAAATCGTTGATCGCTTTATAAGACCTGGACCTATTTTTATCGTTGCTCGTTCGCATTGAATAAGACGTCGTTCGCAGTAGATAGGAACGCAATAGCGAAGAAAAAACGATCGCAAATACGATCATAAGTAACGATTATCGTTCCATGAAATGAGTGAACGTTTTCAGGTCTTTCGCAATAGCGGTCGTTTGAGATTGTTAATCGTTAGGGTCCTTAGGGTCCTATTACATGGAGCGATTTTTAACGATTAACGACTAACAATAAACGATCACAAACGAGATTGTTTATCGTTAACCTGAAATCGTTCACCAAATTACACAGAACAATAATCACTAGTTACGATTGTTATTACGATCGTTTATTCCTTCTCATCCCAGCAAAACAATGGACAATGTGCAATTACACTGAACCATTAGTGAAAAAATGTGGAACTTGAGCGAACGAATGTGGAATTAGAGCAAACGTTTAGCGAACGATTAACAATAATTTTAGGTCCAGATCTAAATTAATGATCAACGACATACCAATGATTTTTCGATCGTTGCCTGCAATTACACAGAACGATTGTTGTTTAAATTCGAACGATTTAACGATTTTTCGCACGATAATCGTCCCCTGTAATAGGGCCTATAGCTAAGAATAAAAAAGAGTTAAGAAATAGAGTAATAGGGGTTGAAATCCATCATCCCCAATGCTTCTTTCCTTCAACATCATCTACCAGGGGAGATTCAGCAGATTGGCCAAAGTCCTGGCTATTTTACTCTGCGTATTGGCAACTTTAGAACAATACATGGTGGCAACTTTAGAACAATACATGGTGGCTATTATCATAGTACTGCAACTTACCAAAGTAACTGTCTGTTCTCAGCTGCTATTAGAGCTAAAAAAAATACATATATACGGGAAACAGATCACTGATCTCAGGGAGACCAGCCAAAAATAACACTGTTGACTGCCGGTTAAAGCACTCAATACAGTGAAAATCTAGGTGCATTGCTTCCAGGGAAATACGAATATGCAAAAAGAGAGCCCATGGAGCCTCATTTAAGATTCTCAAAACACAAGACTATCCAGATATCCCTTCGGGAAGGGCCCAGCCATGTGGTGGCTCCTGCAGGGAAACCACCATATTAAGTGGCCCTATAAGTCAATGTAATGACCTGGGAAAAACCAAGGCTGAGTATCCATCCACAGACAGCTGTGTTGCCCCTCATCAGTGTGGAGCAGGATTCTGGCTAAGTGGGAGCAATGCCTAGGAGAGCTATACAGGTAACAGATCACTGATCTCAGGGAGAATAGACAAAGAGAACACTGTCAGCTGGACCCTTCTTGGAGGAATATCTGGCTAGTCCTGTATTTTGAGACTTAAATGAGGCTCCACTAGCTCTTTTTTGCATACTACTCACCGCAGTGTGTAATTTTATCATTTTTTTTCCCTCTGACTTCCAGGGAATCACACAAAAATAACCTTAAATACTCACAACGTATTTATTGAGTGCACAGCCACGGATCTTACAAAGGTAATGAGAATAATAAAAGCGTCTGTTTCTGTGGTTATAACGTTTTATGTTGGTTGTGTTACTTATTAACTTTGTTTTGTTGCAGGCTAAAATAGTTTTGGATATGATCGTTACGATGTTCAGTGAATACTGCAGTGAACCATTCAAGTGAGTAAATTTAATATTGAAATATTAATGAAGGGGTTATCCACTTCAAACCTTCAGGTCTGTCAGGATTACATCCTAAGAAGGTGAAGTCACTATTTAAATGCAGGTGTTAGAGGTAAATGCATTGGCACCGGACAGTGGGAGACACAGCCACCACTAATTTATGAATAGGCAGCTATTTAAGATGATCTATAATATACATACCAGGCCAGTTTCCAGACATAGTCTGTTAAATGTCATTGTCTTATTACATCATAATCTGTGGTATAGTGTAATGATAAGACTAGTCTTTTGGGGTTGAAGCTATGCCAGAAAACGTACTGTGCTATCCAGGATCCCAGTGTGTGTTGACTATATTCTCTTTAGTCTCTTTCCACTTTCTGAAAATTGAAATCCTAATCTTAATCCCCCAAATCACACACAATTGATTAGTCAGTGGCTCTAAAGACCCTATTACACAAAGCAGTTTTCACTGGTCCCACAATATCAATACCACTAGAATACCACTGATTCCACATTGTCTTTAAGATCCCAGACCTTACTCCTTCCTGCCACCTTCACCTCAGAAACGTTGTTGTTTTTTTTTTTTTCTTTTTAGTGTGGAGGCTGCTGAGGTTATTTACCCAGATGGAAAAAGTTATTTTTACCCGGTAAGAAATATATTTTATTTTAAAAGGGTTGTTCCCACCTTCCCTTTATACCTTGCACATTGCTTGAAGATTACTTCACTTCCCTGTTTCCTTCGTGGGTGGGCTCCTTTACTGTGATTGATCCTCTTCACCAGCAGCACTAGGACTGGCATCAGTACTGCTGGCTTTCCCAAGTGCCTATGGTGCAGAGGTCTAGTATATCTCCTAAGCAGGGACAGGGATGGAAGGGGAAGCAAGTATACGTTACAGCCTTTAGCAGTTAAAGGACAACTCCCGCGGGACCCCCCCAAAAAAAAAAAAAACACAGACACACACAAACACCATACTCACCATCCCTCCGGTGACGATCGCCACTCCATTCGTCCGCCTCACCGTCACCGCCGTCCAGCGATGTCTCTGATTTCCGGGTCCTGGGGATGGAAAAGGCTGCCAGTGCGCTTGCGCATCGGCAGCCTTTTCATTGGCTGGAGCGCATTACATGGCTTCCAGCAACCTCAGCCAATCAGGGCTGACGAAGCTGGAAGCCATGTGATGCGCTCCAGCCAATGAAAAGGCTGCTGGTGCCCATGTGCACCAGCAGCCTTTTCCGTCCCATTCACTCTCTATAAAGACGCCGAGGAGGAAGAAGACCCGGACCGCCCCCCGGCTCTGACGTCGTCGTCACCAGATGCCGCCCGGGAGAAGAGGACCGTGACGATCGTACTAGGTAATGTATATATTCTTTAACTTCCGGGCGGGGGGGTCGGGGGTCCGAAAGTGGGGGAAGGGGGCCAGTCCGGGTATTTAACCACATTACAAAGTTATATAACTTTGTAATGTGTGTTAAATAAGCTAAAAAAAATTTTCGTGGGAGTTGTCCTTTAAGAGACCTGCTAAAACCTGTAACACTTTGCACAGGAGAATAAAATTATACATTATGGAAAAAGCTCAGACAGACATATAAAAGGTACCATGTGTCTCCTTGACCTATCTAGCAGTGTCAGCAGTTTGCCATGTGATTGCAGCTGTCAGTTTTCCTTTAGTTTAGTTAGTATTTTGATCAGTATTTTAAACCGGGAGCCAAAACCGGGAGTGTTCTCAAAACACAGAGAACGGTGCAAATCTTTCCATTATAGTTTTGCTAAAATACAGACCAATATACTACATGTAAACCCACCCCAAGGCAACATTCACATACACGTATCTTCAGTTCCCAGCAGGGAAAAGCAGCAGCAGCACTGTTCTTACAGTAACATCTTGTTGTTTGGGATACAGGAGCTGGCGTACAGGAAAGAGACTCTCGCTGCTGAGAAAATAAACAGTAAAATCGGCATCAGGTATGAAATGTGAGGAATAGTCATAATGCATTTGTTTGTAGTTACTGTATATTGTACATAGCTGTTAGTGTCTTCCATCTGATGTTCCTAGCTTCCAGACAGCTAATAATGTTTATTATCTATGCCAACAGCTCCCAAACTTCTCATTCACTTTAAAGGGGTAGTGCGGCGCTAAGAAATTATTCACAAAATAACACACATTACAAAGTTATACAACTTTGTAATGTATGTTATGTATGTGAATGGCCCCCTTCCCGTGTTCCCCGCCCCCCGCCCGTGTACACGGAAGTGTAGTGCAGTATACATACCTGATCCGTGTCGACCGACCCTGTCTGTAATCTTGTCAAAGACGTCATCTTTGGGAGGCCGGCCGACCCGCTCCTGCCGGCCCCCACTCTGCCGCATCGTAACTGTGCTCAGCTGCGATTGGCTGAGCATAACTGCCGGGGCTGTGATCGGGCGTGGGGGGGGGGGGGCTGTAAGCTGCGGCCGGCCAGCGGCGGCGCTGGGGTTAAAGGGGCTGGGTCCCATGCAGGCAGCGGATCCGCTGCGTGTATGGGACCCATTGAGCTTCACAGTACAGGATCTGCAGCTGATTTCACTGCAAACTCGCAGCATGAAAATCCGCTGCGTATCCTGTAGGTGTGAACGCACCCTTAGGGTATATTCACATCTCGTTATTCTCCACACGTCAGGCTACACGTCAGGAATCAGTGAAAAAAGGATGGGGACGTGCAGCTCGACGTGCGGCCGACGGCCACATTGACTTTAATGAGCAGGACAGAGTCATTATGTGACTATGTTCTGCTCATTTGCGGGACGTACACTGCTTTTGTGCAGGACTCAAAAATGTGGTCGACTACGCTTTTGAGTCCTGCACAAAAGCAGTGTACATCCCGCAAATGAGCAGAACACAGTCACATAATGACTCCGTCCTGCTCATTAAAGTCAATGTGGCCGTCATTTGGCCATTGTGCTGCACGTCCGCATCCTTGTTTTACTAAATTCCTGACGTGTAGCCCGACGTGTGGAGAAAAACGAGATGTGAACATACCCTTATTCACACATGAAAAGTTTCAGTTGCCATGAGATTTTGTCCTTTTCATTTGTTTTTTTTGTCCAGACTGTTGTTCTAAATGTAACATCCTCCATAGTAGGTATAAAGGGCGTGCACTTTAGCCACACATAGTACTTGTGCAATCTGTGAATAATCCAGGGCATTGGTCAATGAGATGGGGCAAGATGTGTGGAAATGATGTTTGTTCCAAGGTGACGTCTGTTCTCTATTTCTATCTCGCTGAATGGAGGCACGTTTCCTACATAAGCTGTGCACACTCAGCGTTACCTCTGTTATTCATAAAATGCCCATTTAATCCTTATAGTTAGAGTTGTGTGAATTAAAACCTTAAAAAATCTTGCTCAATATACAATCCACATGTTCTCCATAGCTGCTCCTTGATTGATAGCATAACTATTGTAAAAGATATTAAAGCCATGTCAATGAAAGCCAATAAAGAATCAATATATACAGTTATTTCGTGTAAAATCCACGACTTTCTATTTCTTCAGGGAGACCCCAGACAAGTTAGCTAAACTGCTGACACGGATGTGTCTGAAATCTCATGTGCTGGAAGATGGTGAGCAGCTAGAGATCGAGATCCCCCCTACACGAGCGGACATCATTCACGCCTGTGACATTGTAGAGGACGCAGCTGTCGCCTTTGGCTTCAATAATATCCAAATGACCATCCCTAAGACCTACACCATTGCCAACCAGGTGAGAGCCCCAGACTGTTTGCATCCAGAAATGCTTTTATCTGAATCTGTCAGCTCTCCAGACCTGTCAGGTTTATTAGATTTCCTGGAATACCCCTTTAAAGTGATTATGTAAAACTACTTGCCTACCTTGGACCCCCACATCCCCCTCTGTGACTACAGGCAAATGCACATACCTTGAATTGTAAAGTGACAGTAGATTTTGTACCTACAGTATTTCCTTACTTAGATTTACACTGAGAAGGCTTTTAGTATCTTTTTTTTTGTCTTTATCTCTAGTTCCCTCTAAATAAGCTGACAGAACTGCTGCGTCAGGACTTGGCGGCTGCTGGCTTTACTGAAGCTCTGACATTCGCCTTGGTAAGCAATTGTAGAGTTGTCAGCCTTATTAGCAGCAAAACTTCACCTGCCCAAATGTCTTGTTTATCTCTATAGAATAACTCTGTAACTCTGTCTGACATAATCCTATTCTGTTTGTAACCACAGTGTTCAGTCGATGATATTGCAGATAAATTGGGTATTCCTGTCTCTGCCACCAATGCAGCACACATTGCAAACCCCAAGACTGCAGAGTTCCAGGTCAGTTATGGAAGCAATAGAGCAGGTTGCTGTGTTTCTTATAACGTTTAGCTGCTGCATATCTTATGGAGACCCTGAGCTTTGAATTTAAAAGTGTAAATATTGATTCCTACAAGGTTTTTGAAAGTTTCTCCCAGACCGGCTTCTTCCTTTAAAAGGAAGTGGGTGATTGACCATGACCAGTTGTGCCTGTCTGGTGCATCTGTTTGAAGGCATCAGGATAATGCATGGTGGATCTCGGGCTGATTTTACACTGCATTGTGCAGTATACACATGACGGTAACATTGGGTAGCTTGTCATGGGAGTAGAACCCGCAGCTGCACTGTGCCCTGCTGGCTTTGAGTGACATATCTATCTCTGTGTGTATACAAAGAGAAGGTCTCACTGAAGGCTAGTGGGGTGGAGAGCAGCCACTGAGGACCTTCCTGTTGAATAGTTGCTCTGATCCCAATGCACAGCTTGTTAGGGATCCGGTTGGGCACAGAACAGTGCCCGGTCAGCCATATCATACTTCAGCTACTGGTTGGGCAAGCAGACAATATCTCATGCTGAGGTAAAACTGTATAAAATGAATACAATTTATTTTTTCAAATCAACTGGTGCAAGAAGGATTGTACAGATCTGTAAAATACTTCTATTAAAAAAAAAAGAAGTAAATCTTAAGCCAAGTTGTGTTTTCTTTCCAGTCTGACACAGTGCCCTCTGCTGCCACCTCTGTCCATGTCAGGAACTGTCCAGAGCAGTAGCAAATCCCCATAGAAAACCTGTTTTGCACTGGGCAGTTTCTAATACCCACAGAGATTGCAGCAGAGAGCACAATGTCAGACTAGAAACAATACTCCTCTTCCTGTAGGACATACAGCAGCTGATAAGTACTGGAAGGCTGTTTTTTTTTTTTTTTTTGTTTTGTTTTTTTTAAACAGAAATAATTTAAGAATCTGTATCTTTCTAATATCTGTTAATTTGTATATCCCTTTAAGAATAACTATAGCAAAATTATACAAGTTGATTAAATAACAAGCTTCTATTTCATCACTGGCTCTGGAGTCAGAGACTTGGCAAAAGATCCTGTGCCTCACCCAGTAATGTCTGTCGTGCAGCCGTCCATTACTGAGAGTATTTAATCTAAGGATATTAAACACTTTTCTCTCGCTTCTGTTTGATGTTCTTAGCAAAGTAAATGAATGACGTGAGATTAATCTCCTATCAGCCGTCTTGGTTATCACACCCTCAATTGATTTGCTTTGTGTCCTGTAGACTTGTGGCTCTTAACTCTTTTGATCACATATAATATAATGCACGTGCGCTGCAATAGTTTAGTGCTGTAAAAGAATTGTCATTTTACCAAGTACAGGACATTAGGCCATTAGGACATTTTGATTAGGAAATTCTACAACGTTTACAGTACAGTATATGTGGGTGGTGTATTCAGAACCTGATTGGCTGGGATTTCGGGGCACACCCTTTCCATTGCTGATTTTCACAATGGGTTTAACTCTTTGTAATGCAGAGGGTGAAATCTGAAAATCCACAGAAGAATGCAGTCTGTGCTGTGGGTTAATGGCAGAATTCACAGAGCAATATACATTATCTGCTACACCTGAACCCTGACAAGTCTGCCTCCACCTGGTCACCAACGTGCTTACAGGCTTTAAGGTTTCATCATCCCTATCTCCATATTACTCCTAGAGTCACATCTCTGACGTTACATTACTCATATAGAACACACTGAAGCACCAGCTCTACAAGGGATTACTGGGAATACATTTAATATTGTATTCTTTTCTTAAAACGGAAACAAAATAAGTTAAAATCTGCTGTTATTTAACCCCTTCCTGTCATTTGATGTACTATTATGTCATGAGGTGGTGAAAGGAAGCAGTGGGTTAAGCAGTTTAGTCTGCCTTATAAACAATTGATACTGGCTGTGTATTACAGCTGATACTATGGAGATCTGAGATAATTCTGAACCCTACCATTTACCCTCTAAATGTCATAGTCAATAGTAACTGCAGCATCTAGGTGGTTACAATGAGTGGTGGCCTCTTCTGTCATTCAGTCGTTGGTTACTAAGTGGTTAAAGAGGATTCACCACCAGGTACATCCTCTTTAAGCTGTACCCACGAATCGAACGGCGCCGTCACGGGGAAGCCAGTGCCGCGGTCCGTTTTTCGGACCGCAGCCCGGTTCCCGTGCACGGCACCGTTCTATTCACCGGAACCGGCCGGTGCTCAAGCACTAGAGGTAGGCCGGCCCGCCCCCAGTGGGAGGGAATTCCCTCCCCTGTATGACGCGGCTCTATTCATTCTAAGGGAGCCGCGTCATACAGGGGAGGGATTTCCTTCCCACTGGGGGCAGCCCAGCCGGCTCCAGTGCTTGAGCACTGGCCAGTTCCGGTGCAAAGTACAGCGCCGTGCACGGGAACCGGGCAGCAGTCCGAAAAACGGACTGCGGCATCGGCTTCCCCTTGACATCGCCGTTCGATCTGTGGGTTCAGCTTAAAGAGGATGTACCTGGTGGTACATTCTCTTTAAGATCACGGCTCTGGTCTAGTGAAGGCCCCTAGGCCTGCCATCTTAATACCACTTGTACTAGGAAACCTGTCCAGACACTGCAATACAGTAGTATGGGGGTAAAAAAATTACCTAATGTTGCCTTTAGAAATGTCCAAACTATTAAAATTATTCAGCACAGTGGACACAGTAAAAGAAAAATTACTCAATGCCAGAATTGCAGGTTTGTTTTTTTGTGGTCATTTTACCTGCCAAAAAATAGAATAAGAAGCAATCATTTGCCTCTACATTGAATTAATAAACTACTGCTCACCTCATATGACAGAAGCCCGCACACATCTCTAGATGGAAAGATTGGGGCTTTTATGATGAGAAAACCTAATTTTTCACTGTACTCCTTCTCGTCAGTTGTACATCCTATAAATGGCTCTATGCGCTTGTTATACACTCTGGCTGGGAATTCAGCCAACTTTATATTCCTTCCTCTATGCAGGCAGCAAGAGTGAGATTATAGTCAAGAAAGTGTAGTGGGATGAAGATATTGTTGGCTGAATTTCCAGCTAGAGTGTACAGCAGAAGGGGAAGTCTGTTACAGAATGTACACTTGTTAGTCAGAACAGACAGTTGGCGTTAGAGGCAGAATTAAAGCCAGAAACACCATAGAAAAGTAGTGAAATAAGTTAAAGTATACAACGTTACTTTCAATTTAGAAATACTATTGAAATGTTTTCACACTGACATGTCAAAGTATTGACCAGTCAGGCTTTGGGTGTTCAGTTCAGTTGTTAGATGAAGCATGATGCTATATAGGTCTCACCTTCGTCATCTTTTCTCTGTCAGGTGGCTCGTACGACCTTGTTGCCCGGTTTGCTGAAGACTATTGCAGCCAATCGTAAGATGCCTCTACCTCTAAAACTGTTTGAAATCTCTGATGTGGTGACAAAGGACAACACTAAAGGTAAATGTGGTATTCATTTGCAGGCTGATTATTGTTTCCAGAACATCTACAAGTATCAGGTAGCTTGGGCCAGGTATCATAGAGTATCCAAGCTAGGCATCCCCCAGTGGATTCTTTAAGCTGAGTGTACCATAAATCATGTAGCCATCAGGAGTTCTGCTAGATGATATCCTTCCATGCAGGTTTGGATGAAAGGATTAATGAGAACAGCTGCCTGCAAGTGAATATCCCCGCTCCATCCTGACTGTGTAGGCTGCATAGAGAAGCGTACAGATGGAGTTCATGTCTGTTTTTTTGTTTAGTTTTTTTGCTGTGTTTTCGGATGACTGCATCGATTTTAGTTGCCTGTGTCTGTTATCAGCCTGGTGTTAACTCTACCTGATGTGCCATAGGAGTGCAGTGTGGAAACATTACCTTCACCATCCCTGACCTGAGGAATGTCTAGTACGTATAATTGGTAACTACATCTAGCTAGGATACGCCATTGCTCCATAAGCAATGTGGTATAAGAGATGCTGGATATAACAAGAAGTTCCTTCTTAGGCTGAGTTGGGCTTATTCCTTAGCGATATCACATCTAATGGCAGGAGCCCTTTTAATATTTATTTTTAATAGTAATAATTATCGTTCCTTTATTAAATCCTGAATCATTGTGTTTTTTATTATATCACTATTGTCTTTTGTTTTTTTTTCTTATACTGCTATACCTCTGTTGGCTGATAGGTGGCAGCACTCTCTAATTCATTGATGCGTACATCAGTACATAATATTACCACGAGTTACTACTAGTGCTTTATTTTAATCGGCTTTTTCATTTTATGTGATGGTTTTTTTTGTAGGTTTTTTTTTCTTTTACACAGCATTTTTTTTTTTTTCATATTTGTTGAAAAGCAATGATTTTTTTTCTTTCCCTTTAAAATCTATGCCTTGGTGCAATGTAGGAATAGCTTACCACTGTTCACCAGCAGGGGGCAGGAGAATATAAGTAATAATGGTAGTAACTTTATGTATCACCAGCATATTCCACAGCAGTGTACAGAGATTGTAATCGCTCACAATATGCATTCCACATTAACTGATCACTGTGTCTGTACCGCTGTCCCATCAATGAACATGCACTCTATTCTCTTATATAGTGTGCACGGATTTATGTGAAACAGGTCAGGGGAATAACATGACAAGTGGCAGAAGGGGCTTATTGCATTTATAAAAATAAGAGAACAGCCGACAAAGGGACTTGACAAATTTACTTTTATACTACAGCAGAGGGCTTAACCGGCCTCAAGATAGTGGTCAAAAGCAGTAAGGACTTGCAGAGAGAATAGTAGCCAAAAGTGGCTTCACACGTGATGACTGAGAGCCAGGCCTAAACCAGACCAGGATTATGCTGATTCTGAGCAAACTCTGCAGAAGGTTCTCCATGCCCTCAGTATTTGTACTTAAAGCATTAGGCTGTGTTCACACAGAGCTGTGCGCAGCACCAGACTTATCAGTGGACAGACACCAATGCTGGACACTGACTTTGTATGGGATACATGTGTTTTTTGTTTTGGTGCACATTGATATTAGAAAAGGAATGCCACTACATGTTCTATCCATCCAATCTGACAATACTTGTGAAAGAGACCACACTCCTCTGATGCTAGTGTGAACACAAGTTAAAGATACATTAGTCCCATTTCATAAAGTTATCCCTTTTCTACAAGATATGGAATTCCTACTAATCCCAAGAACTGGGAGTGAATTTGCCCAGAATGAACGGATAACATGGGGATCTTTATTCATTCAGCATAGGGCTTGGGAAGATGTTTTGGAGTCACAGAGAAGATAATGAGTGGTGTCTTCTGGTGCATGAACGTCTTATGTATTTCAAGATTTAATTAAAACGCACTCGGTATACTATTGGCACTCTCCTTCTTAAGTTTTGCAAAATCTAGACACAACACTATGAAGCGCTTGATGCAATGGTCAATGCTGCTCATTAAGTATCACCAGCAGTAGACATCCATGGTGTATGCATATGGGGTGTGAATAACCGGGAGCAGGTAAGTGTAGAAGAAAAATTCCTCCTTGGCACACATGCAGATGACTGACTATTGGAAGCTGCACCAGAGTGACATGCAGAATCCAGGCCACCACAAACTCATGTACTGATAATGGGGAATCGCCAACAATGCGTTTTGTTTTTTTTCGTTATCAAAACGAGTCGTCTTTAGACATAACAATGATTCAAACATATGACCTATCAGCCCTTCATTGACCTTTATGACATTTTACATTGCATGGATGGGCATATACTGTATTCCTAGCTGAGAACTTTGTCTGTTTTGGAACGCCCACTTATCAGAAGAATATGAAAGCTCCCATAAGATAGAGCACCCTCTAAGTAGTGCAAGCTATTCAGTGCTCTCACTGCGACTATGGGTATGTGTAGGGCAGCATCATCAGATAATAGAAGAAAGGATCCAGTACGGAGCAAAGTGACGTACTTCAGGTGCTCGTGGCACCCTTCCACATACCAAGTGAGGGTGCTATGAGGGCCTGAAACACTACTTTGCTCCATTGTCCTGTGTGTATGAGCACTTTTATCTGGAGGAATAAAGTGTATGAAGTTTTATATTTTCTGCACTTTCTTCTATTGTCTGAATCCTCAGACCACATTCAGGCATGTATATATCCTGGTGTTTGGGGCCATGCTGAATGGTGTCACGGGTTGTATGTGTTCGCCACCACTGTTGGTAGATGCCATATTATAATGTTGTGACATATCACCATGGCTCACATTGTTTTTATACAGGGAAGGCATTCTAGGACTTGTAGTTATAGGCAGCCAACATCTGCAGCAACTTATAGTGCTCAGAGAGAGGAGCATTTCCTTAGCAACAGCAGAAAGGAAGCCCGATATTAATAAGCTGAAGGTTAATCTTCTGTGTAATACGTGAATCACGTCAGCATCATCGGTACAATCCTTTCAATACATGTGTTTCCAGGAAACCTATGAGGGATGTCCTTCTGGTGGAGAGCTGAATCATACAGCAGCGATGTGTTTGTAAAGGATTATTTTTCCTTTTATCTTTTGTTACACTTGGACGAGTGGCAGTCACACAATCTTCTGATCACTTACGGGTCGCCCTGAATACATCCACTATAGCAAGTTCTCATAACAAGTCATAATCGGCTGGTAAATAACTACAAAGAGGGAACGCAATGGTAATAGGCCCTAACCTCAAAAAGGACAAAGATCTGATGTGTGCTGACATGTGGTTAAAGAGAGAAAAAATGGCCTCTATGTATAATGTACGATGAACTGAAAAGTCTGGTTGGGATTAGGGGTTGGGCTTTACTTTGACGTTTTAATATAGTTTGTAACACTGAAAAAAGACATACGTCCATCCAGTTCAGCCTGTTCTCCTGTAGTGTTGCTCTCTCAGATAAACCCCATGAGGTAAAAGCCAGCCTCCTTTCTTAAGAACCTGTTATATGGAGAGATCAGCCGAAAAATAATCTTTAGCTGGTCGTTGCCTTTCAACATGTCGACCAATCATTGGCCGCTGATCGCTATTATACGTAACAATGTGCAGATGACAGCTGATGTAAAAAATATTAAACTTTATTTATACCTGTCCATGCTCCCTGGTGTTCTTCTAGCTTCTTTTAGCTTCAGCCGCCGCTGGAACTTCTGAGTGGGTCTCTGAATTGACAGGCTGCTCTGCTGTCCTGTCTCGGCCAGTGATTGGCCTGTCACTTCATAGACTGGCTCAGAAGTTCCAGCCGGGAGTAGACAGAAGCGAGAAGAACACAGGGAAGCGTGGACAGGTATGTATAAGGTTTATTATTTTACACTTAGGGCAAGGGCTGCACATTTTATCGAGCTGTGTAATAGGATCAGTAAGTACAGTAAGTGCTCGATCAGCACTTGCTTACATTAGTGATCAGGCCGTGGAGTGTGACCTTTACTCCAGATTTGACAATCAGTAAAAATCCCTTGATCACTGACCCCTCTCCACAATGTAGTAACTATAATATTACATTTAAGAAAGAATCCAGGCTTTTGAACTTTCTCCATACTGTCACTGCTCTTACTGTAAAGAATCCTCTTTGTGAAAAAATCTTCATTCCCCTGTATGGTAGGGCAGGGGGAATGTGGCATATTATAGTTCAAGGTATGAAAGAAACACAAAGGTATATCAGAACCAAGAGCCCCAAAAAATCCCATACATTTCCTGTATGTTTTTAGTAGCACTTGAACGTAGACAATAATACTATATGCGCCAGTACGCAGCTGGGTTAGGCTGTGGATATATGGTCAGCGGGGGCCAGCAGATAAGTTTGATTAATGGCTGAAACTATTGCTAATATGTAATAAAAAGATTACAGACATTTTGTTAGGCTTGTGTAACTTTTCATTACATATTAAATTAAGTTTTATTCACACTAATATAGATGTATTGGGAAATTTAGGGTCCATTTTTGTCTGACAACAAAGTTATATCAGATCCCACTTGTATGTGCTAACGTGTTGAGCACAGATCTTCAGAGTCCTCCTCTGCATTGGGATGTAATGAATACAAGTACTACGTCTGCTTCTGGACTCCATTAACCCCGGCTGTCAGATTATATCCGGCTGGTAATAGCACAGAATGACTAAATCCAATAAAGCAGTGATCGTTTGCTTCTTGTTGAGGTACAATGTGGGGCACTAGCTGCTACTAAGAACCCAACTCACTACTGTATATCTAATACATATAAAAGTCATTTTTTATTGTGCTATGTGTCTATCTCTATATATCACATACATACACACATGTATATGTATATATACTGTATATATATTCTCATAACATGTGTATAGTATGCTTCTAATGCTCCGGTTTCTGTTCAGCAGAGCCTCTTTCACAGTTAACACCTTGTATGAGCTGCCTGGAGGAGTGCACGGAAGGAACGCCCCATTAGTATAACTAGTAATAGTTGCTGTCACTTTCCAAGCTTATTCAATCAATGATGTACTTGTATTTTATGCATACAGTATGTGAAAATACAACCTTGGAACATAGTGGTGACAAACTGATCCCCACCTGCATATCGTAACTATCCATGAAGTCATTCCATGATGAATGAGAATCTTTTTTAGCAGCAAGTGTATAGATTTCTATAAGTCCCATTCAGATGAACTAGACAGTTTCAGAAATTTGTGCAAATTAAATACTGTGTGTGGATATACCCTTATTTGTTTCTTAATTGTAATTTTGTAGTGTGTCAGTAAATCTGAGATTTGTGAAGCCAAAGCCAGGAACAGACACAGAACAGGTCATAAAGAAAAGATTGAGATTTCTGCTCTTTTCAAACGTATTCCTGGCTTTGGCTTCAAAAATCTGTCAGATAATCTGTCTGTGTAAACACACCATTTGAGGTATGGAATTGAATAAGGTAGGGGTACCCATGTGCCCCCCAGCTCCAAGATCCTGCAGTCTGACTGGTTACTAGGGGCATAATTCCCTAACAACCAGTCTGTCCTAAATTGCCTGGAGGAACAGAGGAAATGCATCTTGCCGCTGGTTAACCTCTGCCATTCCCCGACATAGTCTGTGGGATTAGATTTTTTTATTAACTCTGTTCCACAGTCTTTAATTTTCAGGCATTTTACCTTATTAGATACACGGATATAACTGGACCATTGATACGCATGTTACGTTTTGTCTGAAGAGCTTACATGTGTGCATTTTAATATATGCGTCATGCTTGCAGAGCCCCCTGTCATGTATAGATGTGTTGTGTACTGGCCGTTCACTGCAGGGGTTGTTATAAGAACAGATAAAGTGGTTTGGGCCTCCGTCCTCCGGACATGGTGAACGCGCCGCAGATACCGAGCGTTTGATGCCTGACAATGTGCAGCTGGAGGCCGACTCTCCTACGTCTGTTCCCAATTTCTCCTCTTACTTCTACAAAGAGTGAGTCTGCAGCTGATTTGGGGTTTTCCTTATCGTGTCCGTCTACCGTTTACGCCATTCTCCTGTTATTTTCATCTCTCACTCCTAATCTCAGTGATTGCTGCTTGTCATGCTCGCCTCCATTATGGTGCTATTGTCTGCCTTTTCTCTTTGAAGTTTGTGTGGATCCATGAGCCGGTATACACTAATCCGTATTGGGTTTCCTTGTGACAGTTGTTGCAACCAATTGGAAAGTAAATGTGAAAAAAGTTTGGATTTCTGAGATCTGCTGCAATAGATTGTTGACACAGTCAGCAATACTAATGCTTTGGAAAGTAACTACTACTTTTTCTACTACGGATTTAATTTTACTAGTAAAAGGTGTTCCTGTCCAAACAGAATAATGGTGCTTATATGTCCTCAGCTGACTATGATTTTTACCTACATCTATTCAAGTTATAAGAGCTACGCTAACCATTAATGCCTCTGATCTCTTACTTGTCCTTTAAGATGTTGGAGCGCGGAACCATCGCCACCTGTGTGCAGTGTATTACAACAAGAACCCAGGGTTTGAGGTCATACACGGCCTGCTGGACCGTATCATGCAGCTACTAGCGGTCAGTCCCGGCACAGAGAAAGGGTACCGAATCAAAGCGGCCGAAGGTAAGAGTTGTTTACATCTCTCACATAGTGTAATATTGTCATGCACTATTCTTATTTATTCTCCACAGTATTACCTCTGAGGGTATGTTTACACCCAGCATATATGCTATGGATTTTACTCACAGAAACCTGCAGCGTGTGATCAGAGTTTCTCTCTATTCAAGGCTGCAGGTTTTATGCTGCCTCCTGTGGTTGAGAAAAGAATAAAGCAAATATTAAAAGAGGCTGTGAGGCCCCCGCCGATTGGGGGAAACACGCAGTGATGTCCGTCCAGATCAATATTAGTATATGGGGCTATCTGGGCAGAGATGATTGATGATTGACAGCAGTGAAACTTCCACAGATCAAAACCCAAAACATATGTCTGTCAAAGTTTTTTTTGTTTTGTTGTTTTTTTATTGTGCCAGGTTTTTAAAACATTAACATTTTTTTCACCGATAGATGTGGTAAAATGTCAGAATTACTGTGACACTAGCAAATGTATGGAGAAACCTCATGTAGATTAGGATTGCTGGATGCAAATAAAGTTTTTTGAGAGGAAGTATAACCAATGTTAAGGATGCATTAGACATGCCCTGAGTCCTTATTGGTTCTGCACAGTGCAGCTAAAATTACAGCCCTGTATAAATGCACAGTATGCATAGACTCATTCGGACAGCGTTATATAAGAGATTACTTCATTATTTTTGACCATAGGCCTTGAGTCCATAAACTTACTGTACGGATATGTGCACTGTTCCTGTTTTCTGTTTTTAGTTCATGCTGAGATCACCCATGTAATTTTAGTTATTTTCTTTATGCAGGTTCCAACCCGTACAAAAAGGACCACAAAAATCTTTATTATAATAGAGACCATAAGGCCATTGTTAGCCCTGATTGTATCAATGAATGTGCCACACGTTGTGTTTGATACAAAGGGGATCTGTCAGCACTATATCATTTTCAGAGCTGCAGATATGGGCAGATAGCTCAAAGGAAGATAAAACAAATGATACCTGTCTTTCACACAATGGCTGTTTGTAAAGTTATAAAATAATATTTTTCTTCTAAGCGTGAGTTATACAAGCTGGGCTGAGCTGCAGCATGCACACCTCCTCACCTGCCCTCCCTGCATATTTCATTTACAGGGCTCAATGCTGGAAGCCAATGCTGTATATCAATTATTCAGAGTAGGGAGGGGTGAGGAAGGGAGTTAGTGTGCATGCTGCCCAGCTTCTACAATTTAAACTTAGAAGGTAAACATGATTTAAAAACTTTGCAAATAACTATCAGCTAAGAGATAGGTGTCATGTTTTTTTCATCAACCTATAAGCTATCTGCCCATGTCTGTAGCATGGTATAGAGCTGACCGATAGCCTGCACAATAGTATAGTTTTAATCGTATGCTGTGCTGTATAGCTAGAGGTATAACTAGTAGGAAGAGGGAGATTCTGATTCCGCGGTATAGAGCTCTAGTGAGACCACATCTGGAATATTGTGTCCAGTTCTGACATCACCTACAAAACGGATATTCAAAGGCTGGTCAAAAGAAGGGCTTCAAAAATGGTGGAGGGTGTGAAGCATAAAACCAGAGAAGACTTCAGGCCCTAAATATGGCCAAAAATCGCTTAGTGAGGGGGGGACATGATCGAAACCTTTAAATATGTTGCAGGATTAAATAAGGTTCAAGAGTTAAGTGTTTTTAATAAAAAAAAAAAAGGAACTCAAGAACAAGAGGACACGATCTGAGATTAGTTGGGGGACGAAGGAGGAACTTGAGAAAATATGACTTTACTGAAAGATTAGTAGTAGATTTTTGGAACAAACTTGGTAAATCTACAATAGCTGAATGTAAACATATCTGGGATAAACATACCGGTATATCCATCCTAGGATAATAAGAAAGGAAATGCTAAAAGGGGAGACTAGATGGACCAGAGGGGCTTTTTCTGCCAACAACCTTTCATGTTTCTATGTATCAGAAAGTACAATGATGATTGAATACAATACCACTAAATTCAGTATAAAAAATACAGGGATTGAACATATCAAAAAAAGTAATAAAAATGTACATGTATTGCATTGTAGTAATTATAGAGAAAAACTAAAACAGGCCATGAATGTCTATAAATGAATATCTGCAAAGTGAAAATCAAATGCTCAGGCACGGCCCTCTTGTACAGGAATTCACATGAATGTTAGTTTATCCCAAAACAGAACTATATAGATTTTGGTTTCCCTCCATGTGTATACCGTCATCTCTCCTATTAGGACCATATGTATAATAGTCACTTTTCACGCACCTTCTGTCCTTTTAACATGCTTACTGAGCATACACCTAACCTGGGTCATAACCTCTGCTCCTCTCTATGCAGTGCGAGCTCTGAAATTGTCACGGTGGAGCTGTGATGCCTTAGTGCTAGGTTTACAAGCTCAGTCATTGTAACCCAAGCCCTGTTTTAGCTGCTGTCTGATTCTATTAGGGATTGGAACATTATCACCGAGGCGGAGATCTCCAGGAATTGTCTCCTATAAATTATATTATGTGCTCTGCATTGGTAAAACATAGAAAGCTATAAGAACATCAGCTGCCCATCTGCTGTAAGATACACCTTATTGTACAGTTATTGTGTATCATTGTGCATTTATCGGGGGTCGCTTCATAAGGATCATGGGGACTGGCAGCATTATCATAGAAACAAATCAGCTTATGATTCATATAAAATCTCACATGCCCAATAAGGAATAAGATGCTGATGGTTCTTCTATGAGCTTGTATGTCAATGTTCACACAGTATATCAGGCTGTTTTTGAGGCATAAAATCTTTTTCCATAATGTTTTATGTGTGTATGGGGGCGGGTGGGGCTTTAAAGAGGCTTCAATAAACTGCAATGTTTTATTTTGCACTTTAGGGTTTCTTTTTTTGTTTTTATCAATTTTTTCCCCCCCGCACTACCTTTTTTTTTCCTGCTGTGCTTCTTGTTACAAATCATGTGGTTCAATGAATTCTAGTTTTTCAAAAATTACCAAATAGAGAAACAACTGTCCCTATGTCTCTGTTGGCACAACCTTCTCCTGCATCTGATTTATTATAATATATGCCAGCTAGCAGGCCTAAATCATGCCTACGCCTATGCCTTCTCCAGAGCAGCCAATGACTATATCCATGATTTCCACATAGCCATAGGGCTTTATCCAACTTCAGCAGCCACCGCTAATTAAATGCCTAACGCTCGGGTTCGGATGGACTCGAGCATGCTCAAGGTTCGCTCATCTCTGATTCTTACACCCTTCTCATGCTGGCCAGTGTTACTAAAAGCCTTATTAAATATGGCGCGTCGCATGGGTGAAATCCAGTTTGTTAAATTTCCCCAATTGTGTATTTTTGGGTGTGTTTTTTTTTTTTTTTTTTTTTTTTTTAATTTCAAAAGAACTCCATGTGTGAAACAATCCTACTAACTTCCATATGGGAGCTCAGTGTGTATTACTACATTATTTAGCGTTATCCTTTCTTTCATAGATTTGCCATTTCTGCTTTTAAATATAAGAGAAACCAGAGACTGAACCTTGTTCTTGTGGGGAAGGTGTGCAATTTCTGTGTTTTTTTTTTTTTTTTAATTTGTGTTTGGTCTTTACTGGAGATGAGATGGTGGTCTGCCTTACACAGGTTCTAGAGAATAGTAAATTACCCAACCTACAGTACCAGAGCATCCCTCTACAGGAGATGAGATAGAATAAGACTGGGATTAACTAGACAACCAGTCAACCTATGCTGCTGGACCCTCTATTTATCATTATATGGATGGGCCCCTGACCTTTGTGCTGTCCTATAGCAGCAGCCTACTTTCTCTGTTATATCATTCATCATGGGTACTGCTTCTCTACAGCATTTACCTATTGTTGTGGGTGAAGCCATATCTAGAAAATAAAGTATTACATGAATTATTGCATGGGTGCTCTGGGTCCACCAGAATATGGGTCACTCTTACATAGTGGGACCCCATCTGTGAGGTTTCTATGTTCTGTAAGGGCATGTGGATTTTTTATCTTACTATTTTTCCCCTTTAAAGTAAATGAAAGACCTGCACAGTGTGTATGTTGAGATGATAGCTCTACATACTGTAAATGAAGGTATGTGGTGTGTAAAATTTAGCTTAAATGATTCTCCATGGCAGGTGTATTAGGGATGCGTACACCTGCTATTAACCCCCCACCCTAGCACACCGAGCAAGGTGCACCTCTGCAGGCTGGGTGGCACCCTCTTGGTCCATTAAGCGTGTCATATGGTTTAGATGCCAGCAGGCACAATTACACTAGCTGCACCTGTAATGGCCGGGGATCAGTGGAAGGAACCCGTTTGTTTGTGGGGTGTTAAGCAGGCATGAAATGCAGACAGCAAGTTACATAATAATTAAGAGAAACGAGTGAAACTCAAGGGAGAAGAGTCGGATACGGAGGCACAGCGGGAAAGCCAGCCCCTGATAATACAGCACTGACAGTAGGTACAGTTTCCTGGGTAATTACTAGCCGCTCCCTGTGGGGTCTGGCTGATTCCAGGCCTTTGATCTACATTGCATATTACATTAATACCAATCTTGTTATTCTCTTATTCCCCGCCTTTCTCCCTGCTGTGTATCACAACCCCCGGCTATTAGCCCCTCTAAGACTACTATTTAGCAGTATTACTGTATATTCTGTGTCTGCTAAATTTGCATTCTAGAATGAATATAGAAATATTGGTGCAACATGTAACCACACAAGTTCCACAAGGTATTATTGTGTCTTTATTAAATTGCTGGTGACGAAACGGTAACAATGGTAGAAACGATGTACGATCTTCATCTAGTTTTATAGGGTGTGGAATTTATGAGCAAAAATGGCACAAGCTGTGTCATATGTGGCATATTTGCTGGCTGGCATACCTGTATGTGAATATTTTGAACTAAAACAGTAGAGGTCGTGAAAAAGAAAGAATAACACACAATAAACATTGTGCAAATCAAATCCTCAATTTTAGGCACATGGGCCCACATTTAGAAAGACAGGCATTGGATTGGACCATTATCTGGTCATCAACGACGTTCTCATTATCTCGCCTATTTCCCTGTGGTGAGGAAGGTGATACGACTAACTTCTGAGCACCAGTTGTTATCAGAGGATTTTCTTTAGCTTAATAATACCTTGAAGGGGGTATTCCAGTGTCCTTTTTTATGTTATGTTATATAATAATAATAATAATTATAATATAATAATTATAATAATAAAAATAATAATTATAATAATAATTATAATTATTATTAGTATAGCACCAACAGATTCCACATTGCGGGGGGCACATTAAATATTATTTTTAGGTCCTACTCCTCTACCACAAACCCCTGCAAGTGCCCTTCTCCCCAGATTGATCCCACTTCAGAGATGTGACATCTTGGTGGGACCCGCCCACAGAACCAGTTACTGGTGGAACACTTCTGCAGGCGGTGATTGGCTGAGCAGGCAAACAGGCATCTTGTAATCAGATAGGGAAATAAGTAGGGATGTGGGCCTCTCTGGAATGGCAGCAATAGGGTAGGGTCAGTTATACTGTTTAAATAAATAAATTTAATAATAAAGTTTGATTTATTTTTTTTTTTTAACAGTACTATCCTGAATTATTACTTTTGCTGCCATTCCAGCGGTGCAATGTCTGGGGAGGTGGTAGGTGAAAGCAATAACATTCACTTGCCTCCCTGGCTCCAGTGCTGCTGCCTGCATTCGGCTTCTTCGATTTGCCGGTATCTGAGGCGGGACTTGAGACGTGACATGGCAGGTCTGCTTTGCAGAAAAAGGGTCCCGACCTAAATACCGCTTTAGCCCTGCCAGGCAACCACTTTCATGTGATTTGCTTAGTGTCACTGTTTTTACAAAAAATGTTTGACATGTCAAAGAGACATATCTGACATATCTAACTTCACCCATCATGCAGTAGATCGGGCAGTGTATGTCCCTGTATGTGAATTGATGCAGTTTCTCATCTAAGGCCTTAAATGAATCCATCAGCAAGCAGAAGTATAAGGCCTTCCTTTATATTTTCTATTTCTTTTGAATCCACTCCTGGCTTTGGCTAAAAAATAAAACAAAACAAATAAACTACCGCACAGGCGCAGTTTACAAAAAACTTTGTGTATGAAAACACCCAATAAATGTTCATTTTCTGTAGCTGGTAAATGCCAGAGAGTGACTATGTATAACAATAGGCCGGTCTGGCCGAGCCTGTGAGGGTGGCTGCGGATCAGACGTGAAATGTTACCACTGGGGCTCAGCTGCAGATGAAAGCTCTTTTTAAGTGTTTCTTAGATTTGAGCCTTTAAAGCGGCTTCTCAATTGCTGCCTGTAAGCCCCCACTTCCGCACATCCTATCAAATTATAGGACTGCTAAGGTATGTCTAAGCCTATAATATTACCCTAAAGTTTTTTTTTTTTATTCCCAGTTTTCATTCTGAAGCTCACACAAAAAAGAAACTAAAATGCCCGATTTCATCAGATAAGAAAAACCATCCCTTTGATATTTAATTGTCCATAAAATGTGATAAAGATTAGTCGATACAAATGACATTTGGCCCCCTCCAGCTCTTAACTCTTTTTACGCTCGGGGCCAATGATAGTAGGGTCTCCAGTGTTTTCAGGCACCTGCCATTCATGGGTTAAAGTGGCCCTGTCTTTCAAAGTACAGAAGTCCTAGGACCAGCTATAGAAGTTGTAATTATGTGATTATTCACAGCCCAGTGGACTCAGAGGAGAATAAGGTGACATATATGGCTTTAGGGAAATGTGTGTATCCCCTTGTAGTGAAGTTCAGCCGTCACCACACATCTGTTCATAGGCGGCCGGTGCAGACACAGCTGTCAGGTCTCCCCGTATAGAGGAACTAATTATACGGGGGAGACAGGAATGATGGCTGAGAGGTGCAAGTCATCCTCAGCAAGGTTCAGTCCTAGTTTTGTCTCATGTATTGTAAAATTATGCCTAAATGGGAGCTTCTTATTAAGGAAACTATCATGAATCACTGTTACTATTGGACTTTCCCTGCAGGATCTTTTTTATAATGGGCCTCTGACCTATAGACAGAATACAGGCTACTGTATTGTGCTGACAGGCCTACAGTAAAAATGAGAGATTTCACTACTATAGAGATTGTGCAGTGTATATATAAAATGTGATGTAGACGTTAATTAGAATTATTTTCTTTTTGTGTTTTTTTGGGGTTAGGAGGCTTACTGGCAGGTTAATTATTCATCTTTTTTTCTAGAATGAATCTAGTGTTCTGTTAAGTGAGAAGTTCTATACTTCTCTTTAGAATGCCTTGAGTATTGCTACTGTCTAGGTCCCCCATGGCATATGTTTATACGCCTGCACGATGATTGTCCTGTCATTGACTGGCAGCTGCAGTGATATGGTGCCAACCATAGTGACAAGTCATCATGGAGACTTACAAACAGGTGTGGTAATGGACCCTAACAGCAACATATTTGTGAGGTAAGACAATTTGGAATATTAGCATTTATCCTGGAAAAGCCAATATTGCTATTTTGTTCACAGGTCCATAGAATAAAGCAGCAGCATTCGCCAAATAAGCAACAAAGCCTCTATGGACTTGGAATCTTCATATCTATTTTTAATAAGCTGGGAACCACCCATGTATGAAAGTGCTTCCAATTGGCCAGGGGAGTGTTGTGCCCCAGATAAAACCTCATGTAATGTCTTAACTGTTTTTGTTTACTCACTTTAAATGGTCACTATCCTTTCTAATAACTTTACTCCATTTGATGATCTGTGACTCCTCATTGTTGTTCACTGTCTGTTAGGCCATATCTGTCTGCAGTAACAGCTAGGTCAGGACCAAAAACAGGAAGTGTGGTGGGGTATAGGCTGGCTTCACACTTCCACCAGGGCTCTGTTCGTGGAGGCCCCTTTACACATTGTTTATTTTACAGGATCTTAGCCGACAAAAGAATACTGCAAGCAGGAATCTTTTGTCTTTTGAAATCCTGGAAATAAACCCTGTCAGTGGGATTTTTTGGGGATCGGTTTATATCAATTTATGTCCATTCATACACAGACAGTCCTGCTCAGTTTTATGGCACAGACTCTCACAGAGGGTCTAGAGGAAGTGTGAATCCAGCCTTAGCATGTGCTGTCTGCAGGAGAAAGCCTGGGTTGTGCACATACAAGCTGAGCCAGTCTACCTGCTGAACATGATCCACACTGTGCCAGAGAGGTAAATCAAGGATTCCTTCTCATCTCTGGCTATCCATGAAGATAAGGGCAGCTATTCCTTTTGGAAATACTTGTGTGCCTACTACTGTATTTCCTCAGTACTGTAATCTGTCCCCCTTTCTTTAGCATGTCATTGGGAACAGGTCAATGCTCAGCTCCACTCTGGTCCCTGCCTCTGAAATAGAGAGAAGGAGTAATAGCGATGCACAATGAGAGGGGACTCCTAAGGGCTTAATTGTAGCACAGAGAGCACTAAAATCACCTTGTCTGCACACTGAAGTGTTAATCACAAACATTTAAAGTGATGGGTACGCTTTAAAGGACAACGCTGGCCAAAATGTATTTTTTAATATGTTATTACATAAGGAAAGATAGACAAATTCCTAATATACACTTATTATGGGAAATGCACATATACTGCTATTTTCCACAACTTAGTAGATCAGGCAGGCTTCGAGGTGGGCGGCCGGCGGGATGGACGGGTGCGAGTGCTAGGGGAGCGCAGCGGAGCGCGGCCGGCGGGATGGACAGATGCGGGGGGCTAGGGGAGACGGTGCGGGATGAATGGATGCTGGGGAGCCTCTTCCTGCAACCAGGTGAGGGCACAAGCAGCTATGGATGACTGCAACCCGGACCGAAATTACAATGTAATTTCTCCATATACTGCGCCCCCTGCTGGATGCTTTATAGGAATTACACCCAGCCCTGCTCTGATTCATGACGTCCTTTTTTCTTTTTTTTTTAATAGAGACATTGAAGTCTACCTGATATACTAAATTGAGAAAAATAGCAGTATATGTGCATTTCCCATAATAAGTGTATATTAGGAATTTGTCTAACTTTCCTTACGTAATAACATATTAAAAAATACTTTTGGCCGAACTTCTTCCTTTAAGGCTAGGGCTCTTTATGTACAGGGTTGAGTCTTCCACAGTTTGCGCTAAAATAACCGGGTTGTCGAAAGTCATGTGCAACTGGAATCATATCTCAAGGAGAGTTTTGTTATGTTACTAAAGTTATGCAGCTGCTTCCTCTCAAAAGGGGATTGTAAAGCTAGTTAGTAGCACACTCTGTACACATGTAGAAACGATCTCCACAGCACAATTGAATTCACTTGTGACTTTCTGCTGCTGTAGGGATTTAAAAGAAATGTACTGTATGCGCCGTCTGCAGATTGCAGTATTCTGCAACCGCTTGTTCTGAGCACTGACACCAGATGTTACTACACACGACTAAGCATAGATTGGCTGGTCAGTATATTTTATGTTGGCTCTGGTAGTAATGTGAGGCTTCCAGAATGACTGAGTAGTTTATTGGTTTCTATATGTATTATATATACCTTGGGTTGTGTGACCGCCGGTGTGCAGGATGCTGTAGTTTCTATGGTCTGTGCAGTAACTGAATCACTGTCACTTTTTCTTGGGTAATTAGAACAATGCCTTAATTATCAGGATAGGTTCTCAAAGCCAAGGAGCCACGGGCCGAATTGTATTATCCTAAACCTTTTATTGTGGGTGGACCCTAAGCCCATTTCACAGCTATTGCCGGCTGTGTATTAGATGCACCAATTTCACACTTCTTTCCAGCCTAAATACCCCCAAAACGAAGCGTTTCTAGAGCAGCTCTTGCCTGGTGTCAGGCTGCACAGTACCGCGTCTTTTCTTTTTACTTCAATTATTTCTACTTGTCCTCCTAAAGTCTGAGTCTTGTAGCAGTGCAGCACATAGTGGGCTTCATACTGGGATGTTTTATTACCATGAGACGCCAACTAATTGTTGGCCTGTCCTGTGGAGCTCGCTGATGTTAAGCAAACGGCCAGAGCTAAAGCCAGCTGGATGGAGCTGGTTGTTGGCTCTACTCCTCACTTTTATAGTAGTCAGACTACATAGTCTTACAAACCTGACTCCTGTAGTAAGATGAGGAGCGCGCTTCTCCCATCCCTATAGTTTTGAAGTAACAGTAACTTTTAGGACATTTTTATTGGTGAGTCTTTGGGTCCATTTACACAGAAAGATTATCTGACAGATTATCTGCCAAAGATTTGAAGCCAAAGCCAGAAACAGACTATAAACAGAGATCAGGTCATAAAGGAAAGCCTGAGATTTCTCCTTTTTAAATCCATTCCTGCCTTTGGCTTCAAATCTTTGACAGATAATCTGTCAGATAATCTTTCTGTGTAAATGGACCCTTATGCTACGTTTACACGAAGCTATAATTCACCCGATCGTACGATTAACGATTTCGAAGTAACGTTTTGTTTTTTTTTTATAACGATCAGCGTTTAGATGGAACGATATATCGTACAGAAAATTCGTTTTGCGATCGCTTAAGCCTATCTCACACATAGGAAAAATCAGTGAATGACTGTTCACACGGAACGATCTGCCAATTTTTTGTGAACGATCAACAACGATTTATTAATATGTTCAAAGATCATAATGAACGTTTTTTAGCTAATCGCTTGATCGTTCGCTGCATTTAAACGGAACAATTATCGCTCAATGCGATAGTTATTGCGAAAATTCGCCCGATAATCGTTCCGTGTAAATTAGTCTCATTGCTCTTTCAATGATTTTATATACTTATAATAATATTTTTTCCCCTTCTTGCAGATCCAGCTTTTTTTCCTGGTCGCTGTGCTGAAATCCTGGCTGATGGCAAAACCATAGGAAAACTGGGCGTACTTCACCCTGACGTCATCACAAAGTTTGACCTGACTCTTCCTTGCTCAGCCCTGGAAATAAATGTGGAGCCATTTTTGTGATATAGAATCAGCTAGGAAAATAGATTTTAATCAGAGACAGGTGAAATACAAAAATGGGTGAAGTAAAAGGGGTTTTCCAGGCTCACAAAAACCTGTTTGGGTTTTGCAGCTCTGTTTTATTGAATAGGGCTGTAATACTACACACAACCTGAGGACAGAGATGGTGCTGTTATTGCAAGAAAGTAGTTGTGTTTTTTTCTAAGCCTGGATCACCCCTTTAAATGTATTTGTATTAGTGCAGCCATCAAGATCTGTGTTGCATCAGGGCAAGCCTAAATGCAGAGCAGTGGCAGAGTTATGTACTTTCCAGTTTATTTCATTGCCTACGTATGGTGGACTTTGTGTAACAAATGATATCCTAGATTGGTTGGAGTTTAACAAAATACTAGGAATACTCCTCTGACACATTCAGTGAAGTGCATGGTGATCTCTGGGAGGAGTGTTGTAGATAAGAAGGATGTATAGACATCTTATAGAAATCTGTTTTGTTCCAACCAGTTTCGCTTGATCTGCCAGCAAACTAATGTCTATGGCCAACTATATTCATTAGATTGTCTGCAGCTGCCAACAAATACCTTGTGTCTATGGCCACCATCACACAGCCTGACAGAACATTTATACATAAGCAAGACTTGATATTAATATTTAAAGGGGTACTCCATAGAATAAGTTCTCATATCAGCTGGTGCCAGAAAGTTATACAGATTTGTAAATTACTAGTTTTCAGTCTAACAGATACAATGTTCCCTTCTGCCACCTTTGTTCAGGACGGGAACTGTCCAGAGCAGGAAAACAGAGGTTTGTGTCTACTCTGGACAGTTCTTGACATGGAGGTGGCTGCATGGAATATAGTTTTTAGTTGAAAAGACTGCACCACTTTCTGAAGGGCATACAGCAGCTTATAAGTACTGGAAGGTTTTGTTAAAATAGAAGTTGTTTACAAATCTGTTACTAAGTGATTTAAACCTATTTTTACTCTCAGGAATACCTCTTATAAGGTGTCTTCATACATACCAACTCGCAGCAGAAAACTTGCTGCGAGTTTCTGCTACGAGCCGAGGTCCTGGAAGGCCCCTATCACTACATACAAGCAGTGGTCTGAAAGACCGCTGTGTGTATGTAATGCAGCCGCCCCCTTAACCCCTTCGGCTCCCGCACCGCTGTCTCCATACATTACCCGGCTCTGGCTGCACGGGGTCCCGGCGTCTTGCTCTGCCGCCCAGCCAATCAGTGTGTTGCCCAGCCGCAGCCACTGATTGGCTGGGCGGCAGAGCAGGACCCTGTGCAGCCAGAGCCAGGTAATGTATGGAGACAGCGGTGCGGGAGCCAAAGGGGTTAAGGGGGCGGCTGCATTACATACACGCAGCGGTCTTTCAGACCACTGCTTGTATATAGTGATAGGGGCCTTCCAGGACCTTGGCTCGCAGGGAGTTTTTTGCTGCTAGTCGGTATGTGTGAAGGCACCCTAAGAATGGATTTGGATGGACATTGCTGACTGAAGGAACACCTGGGGATTTTTTGTTTAAATCTGTTGTTGTTGCTGCTTACAGAAGTAGGTTACCAGCCTTACATGGCTGTTGTAATTGGAGTAGGCCATGGGGTTTCCAGTACACAATCGGTGAAATAAAGGATTTTCTTAATATATAAGGGCTATTCAACTCCTGTCTTTTGACAAAGTTTTGCGAAGATAAAGTCTTAAATTGCAATGCAGGCTGGGCAGCCCTGACCTAGAGAGTTTTTGTATTTATTCCTGTAAATGGTATTAGTTGCTTCACAATAAAAGTACTTTGTTACATTGTGGTAATTGTATTATGTAATGCACACATGGACATGAAGCTGCAAGGTGAACACATTTATGTGGACTCAGATATAACCACTTATGTGGCTACCATCATTGAAAGGCACAACTTGATATAGTGGCTTTAATTTTTTAAAAAAGTGATGGGATTATAGAATTTAACTTATGTTGTATTACAGTCTGAATTAGGCTACAGCCATACTGTACAAAAACTAAACCAACATTAGCTTTTACGGCACCTCAATGGGGTTAAACTAGGTTATAAAAAAAAAAACACACCTACATTCTCACAAAAACAAGACCACCACTGGTTTCGGCAAGTACTAATCCAAGGAATTAGAGCCACATAAAAAAAAATCTCTACACAAACATCAACAACCACCTGAAAACCTCAATGATTTACAGCATCATACAGTGGCTTTTCCTCTTTATACAGTATATCTGGACTCCAGCAATGACAGCAGAATTGTGACTGTAGCTGTGAGTTATAATAGAGACTTCAGCTCAGCATCTGTACAAGATAAGTATTGAAATGCAATGCCGCTGCCCTGGCTGTATTCTGGATAGGGTCTATACTGACCAAACCACAACGCTGCTGGCCAAATCATATTAGGTGGACAACATGGGCAGAGGCAACAAAAAGTGTACAACCCCTTTAACGTTACACAGAATGAGACTGCATTCACATTGCTGTACATTTGATTCATACATCTAATGAAAGGTAGAGATGAACACAAAGTATAAGTGATTTGTACCTCTTCTATGTAAATTCTATGAGTTTTGGCTTATAAATAGTATTGCAATATACAGACCCAAGTACTGTGCTGTTTTCTCTGTTTTACTGCAGGAGACTGATCCTATAGAAAGTCTATAGAGCTTATCGCCTGCAGCCAGCCAAGGAGAGAAGCACTTATTCTAACGATGGGGGTCATGAGGGGTCTAACATCAAGATCCTGACCGATTAAAACTTTTGACGTTTTTCAAAGTTTTTTTCCAAAATGATAAGGACACTTAGGGCCCTATTACACGGAGCAATGATCAGCCAATTATCGCTCTGTGTAGTAGAGACAACGATCAGCCGATTGTTTCTTTAGGTCCAGACCTAAAATCAGGAATTGAGTGCACATCGCTACACGTAATAGCAATATGCGGCCGACGGCTGGTGACTTAAAAACAAAAAAAAACTGCCCACGTACCTGTGTACGCTCCCTGATGTCCTTCTAGCTTTGGCACACTCCTGGCACTGTCTGAAGTGACAGGCTGTTCAGCCACTCACCGGGACCTGTAACTTCACACAGCGCCAGGAGCGGGCCGAAGCCAGCAGGTGGTCAGAAATTATTTTTACAAGGGCTGCACAGACATCGCTAACAATGTCTTTGCAGCCTTTGCTTCCCGATTATAGGGCAGTGTATGGGCTCAGTGAGCGAGAGCCAATCTAGGAGATCAGTGCTTGCTTACAGAAAGTCATCGGGCCATGTAATAGGGTCCCCTAAAAGTCATAGCCTGAATATCCACATTGCACGCCGAGTTGGTTCCATGCATAAATTTACTAGGAAAGCAAAAAAATATCCATTTATTCATGTGGAACATCAATAGGAAATCTAGTAGTAAATTTATTAGAGCAGATACAGTGTAGACATACAACTCGCCAAATGGGTCATGTGTACAGTCACCCTCTAGTTTTATATGCTGCTTTGGGTACATTCAAATCAGACCTGAAACCGCAATAGACAGACAAGCAATGGACTGCTGCTTCATAAGCCGCTCATTACATCATCCCCTGTAAATGATACGGCATCAGGCAGACAAGTCATACAATATCAGTGCAGTATAAATACTGTAAACATTCACTTTGTGCATACAAAATTTTCTTCTTTTGTGTTTTTATGAACCCTACAAGTTTTACAGCTTTTCTTTTTCAGGGATCCAAAATTTAGTTTTATATCGGAAAGGAATACAGTTAGTTCTTTGGCAACATGTGTCCATGGAGGAGAACTGGTGGAGTTTGGAAGTGTCCATTATGTTATGCCAATAAGATCTTAGCAGATGGAATCATCATGGAGTCATAATATTTATTGTCCATTGTCCGTGTTAAATAGACCTCCAAATCTACAGTTGTAGGAATTTGTAGATACTTTAGATGGTTTCATCTCTGATGTTAGATTCCCACCACTGCTCTTTAGAGGAGACTTATAAGTTCACCAGATAATAAATCCAAGGAACAAGTGATGTTGCAACCAGACCAATTGATGTATAAGTCACAAATTTATAGGGCACCTCAATCTCCAGTCTTTGCCTAACTAGTACATCTTGGGTTGAGACTTTGTACCATAAGCCCAGAGCTTTCAGAGACAATGTCTTTGCAACAAATCGTGTTATCACCAGCAGTGTCACACCAAGAACAAACCTCAAGAGTTGCTTAAGGAGCATAAAATAGCTTAGTGGAGGGATGGGGAGCGGGAACACCCCAGAAGGCTCATACGTCAGTCCTATCAAATTGATGATCCAAACACCCACACAGGTTCCTGCTCCCACTCCTTGTATAACTGTGGTGTCTGCTCGAGTAGTGCTGTAGTGATCCAACTTTGGGTAGTTGTAGCACAGGAGAAAACCAGCAACAACGGCGAGTACAGGAAATATCGGGTTGGTCAGAACAAGATGATCTATTGCATCCCACACTGGAAAAGTCACAGCTATAAACACCAGGGCGATCAGAGCTCCGCAGATCACATCCTGTTAAGAAAAAGGTGAAAGATAAGACTTGTATACCACACGCATTTTCATTTATAAGAATTGGGTCTAGAATGCAGCTATTGGCTTTATTGTCAAGAACCAGTTTTGTCTTGATGTAGACGACTTCAGTCATGTAGCAACTATGGACTCTATAATCCTATCCACAGCATTACCTTGACTCTGGGATCAGATGTCCTGTCTTTATACCATTTACTATCACACTACCATTTCAGGGCAGACTTCCATTCAAGTCAGTGTTTCACTCCAACTAGAAGTCTTGGCATACATTCCTAGTCATGTTCGAACACTCCTGGTCGGAGTGAAACACTGACTTAAAAAGGTGGTGTAAGAGCTAATTTGTCTATCCTTTCTTCCCAGAATCCCCAGCGGAGCATCAATGGCCTGTCTCCTAACACAATTAGTATGCTTTCCTCAAGGCGATTCATTAGCCCTTTAATATGATGTAAGCAATAGCAAGTCATCGTGTATAGCTGTTAAATGTGGATTACATGGTTTATGTGTCTGGAAAACTTGCAAGACTTAGGCTGGGTTTACATATATACGTTGCATGCGTTTCCATTTTTTGGGAAAAAAACTGACCACAACTGATGTCAAAAAGGCTCCAGTTGTCATCAGGTTTTCTATCCTTTTTTCCGATAAAAACCATCAGGTGGCATTAGATGCAATCAGTTGTGATCAGTTTTTTCTTTACATACAGGGGCCATCAATTTTTTCTAGGGGGGCAGTAGTAGATATCTACTTTAGGGGTACACCTCACAGGGGGCCATCTACTATAGGGTCAGCTGCTACAGGCAGCATTAGCAGGTGAACTACTATAGGGGGGGGGGGGGGGGGCAACTCACATCGGAGCCCTTTACATGGGGACATCTCCTATAGGGTCAGCTGCTACAGAAGGCAGCATCGGAGTCTTAAGAACAGGTGAACTACTATAGGGGGTGGGGGTGAGGGCAACTCACATCAGAGCCCTATACTTGGTGCAGCAGAACACGGGACATCTATAGAGTGTACCCCCCCTGCCAGGGGCCACTGTGTTGCAGGGATGAGGTCACAGGGGTTAATGGGGGGGCTGGGGACACCTTTACTTGTAGCGCATAAATGCATGCGTCGGCACTGGCAGGGCCTCCAGCGCTCCATAGACTTCAATTGATGCGTCCGCCGCATGCTTTAAACTGTCCTATTGAAAACAATGGGTTCAGTTCAAAGATGCGTTTCCCTCCAGCACTTTTCTCCTGCACCAGAGGGAAAAGCCGCCGGATATATGTAGAACACGGTCTTAGAATGCGAGCCATATTTTGTGATCCAGTTCCCCCAAACTCAATGTCAAATCTGCATTATGACTCCCACACAGTACCATGAGCCTATAGTCTCCTTATATTCTCAATTGTATAAGGATGCATAAGTAGATTTCTTTCTCATTTGTTCCATTAAACGCTATATTACAGAGGTATTTTCCGTCTACAAAATGGCACCATATACCATAGATGCACATAGAGTGCTTATGGCTCCATTATACAGATGAGCAGGAGTGTATGGATGCATAATATGGAGCATCTATAATTTGTTGTACAGGTCCATAAGAACACAACTGGATGCCCTATTATAACATCACTGTGCATAAGATAGATGTCAGATTCAGGACCCTGGAAAGTTCGATGGCAACCCCATATTTAACGTAACTCCTTTGTCTAGAAACATCCACTTAAGAAAAAGTAAGATTAACTATGACAATTTAATAGTATACGAATATTGACAGAGATACGGTATATTTACTAGTGACTGTTTCAGGTATTTACTCTGATAATCTGATTTCTGATCTGGCTTCAGTATATTGTATTATAGACTTAGAAGCTTTCAATGCTGCGGTGACTGTGTAGGAATGATAAAACGTCTACATACAATGACACGATCTCACTGTGAACTCCTCACATCTCTCATTGGGCCTGTCCTTTGACATGCAGTCTGGTAGCTGACATTATAACAATACTGTAATTCTAGACAGCATTCCCATCTGAATTTCAAAGCTAGGATTTCATGGAAAAGATCTCACGAGACCTTCACATGATTCTCTCTTAAAAATCCTTTATAGGACTCCTCCAGCATTGCTTTTAAGACTTATTGACAATTTCCAATTGCCTGGTAGCCACACGAACTATGGTCTCTGAAGTTTAATCTGTTCCCTGCTGGAAAAGGCAGCAAATCACTGGATTTTACTATATTACCCAGCACCCCTGCTGTGAAGGGGCCAATGAAAGCCATTGTTCCTCTCTGAGTAATCATTTCCATTGAAATATCCATGGTACACTCATTATGTGCTTCTCTTGCCCAGGGCTTCAAATGGCAATGGACAAGGGACACTAAAGAAGTGTTAAGATATGGAAGAGGTCTATTCTTTAAGTTACCAGCATTTAGAAGAGAAGCAACAGGGTCAAGAATATAGACAGATAGTTGTCACACACAAAGATGACTGTGGTCTGATTGACTTCAATAGGTCATCGGGGTATGAAAGTCAGAGTCATGCTGAAAGGGTACAATAATGCATTCACAGAATACACTGCTTATTTACTATTTGTCACTGCTAAGCAATAACTTGTCAATGTAATTTTTGTAAGTAACCGTGTTATACAAAGGGTCAGAAATGCACTGCCACTAAACCGACAAAATAGTCAGGCATGTTGGTATGGTATTCCTGCTATGTGACTGTAACTTGCTCTGTGAATTAAGTTACCTAACTCACACCACTTTTACTTGGCCTATTAGCAGGCGAATCAACATTTCAAAGAATTTTCATATATAATAATGGGACCATGTAAAGGGGCCAGTGTTGACTTGGATGTTGGATGAATTGGATGTTCTTTGCGACCATTGGAATTCTCATTATTTGACGTACATTGTCCTATTTGAGATATGAATTTAAATGTGTCACAGTACAGGATGATCCAGCAATCATTCGTGCAACTGGGAGGGCACAGCAAGACTGCCTAATTGTCTGCCCTCTATCGGCCTGTGGCAAAGGGCCCTTAAAGTGGTTGTTTAGAAAACCCATTTTCAATATCTTATTGAAGACCCTTATCTATTATACTGGGTATTGAGACAACTTATTGATCTAGCAAGACTTCAGCCAACTAAAGTGTATGGCTGCCTTTAAAGGGAAACTCCAGGTAGAGGGGGGGGGGGAACTTCTGCAGAAGCAAACATTACTTGGCTATCTATCCCAGTTTTGAAACGACCAAAAATCCATTTGTTTTGGGGAGGTTTTCTTCTGTATTGTATTTCTTTACTTCGGGGTTGAGCAGTTGTATACAGTACTACAGGTTCTAGAATGCAATGCTTCCCCTCAGCTGTTCCATCACAGTCCCCCATCCTGCACGTTCCTGGCCCAAATCTGTTGCAGAACATCTAGGCTGTGTTCACACATTGCAATTTCATTGTGTTAATTATTTGCAGTACTTTATCATTTCCTTGTGGTCCCACCCACACAGCACTCTGTTACTACCTGTAACTACGATATTGGAATAAAGAAAATAACTTTTTTAATTTATTTTTTTTCTTCTTCTTATCTACACGCATATATTAGATCAAGCATCTTTTATCTTTGAAGTTGAGTCCCACAATAAGGGCTTTATCTGATAATATCTTACATGGGATATACCATTTATGCCTTGATTTTTTTTGCAGGTGGGATTGGCAGTGCCGGCTCTGATCCTCTGTGCCATTTACCATCATTTAATTGTGTTACTGCATCATTTTTGCGAATATGTTGCAGTACTGCAATGAAACTCCAACATGTTTGAACACAGCCCTAATTTCACTGGAGAGTTGTGCACAATCAGTGAATTTGCTGCACCTGCTTCTAGCCGGTCAGAGATGGTGGATCACTCAGGGTATTGTGGGATCCAGCCAAGCCTCCTGTGACATCAGGCCTTGCCCCCTGTCTGCATCATCAGCCTGCGCTCAGCAATGTGAAACAGAGGCATGGAAGATTTGTCTCCTAAGGGAGGATAGCAGAAGGAGCAGAAGACAATGTGATTTGGCACAGAGGCTATTTTTCTTCACTTTCTGGATTTTTATCAACTACCAGTGTGGCAGAACCCTACAGATATGGAAATACGGTATATTATATAGACACATCTATATAACTTTTAATGTACTTTTAATAGAAACAAGTTTTCCTTATGTGGAGTTCCCCTTTAAACGTCAGCATTTTCATGCTTTCCTCCTAGGGAGACCTAATCATACTGATGCTAAAGCGAAAATACCATTATGAATATTAGGAAAAAAAGGGGCGTGCCATCAGGATCCCAGCACCGACAAGGTAGTGGGAGAAAAAAATTCATAATATTTATATTGGTACATTCACTTTAAGTGATTTCTGAAAGGGTGTAAATATACACCTGGTGTAAACTGCCCACAGCAACCAATCACAGCTCAGCTTTCAGCTCTGGTAAAATATAAGAGCAGCTATGATTGGTTGCTGTGGGCAGTTTGCACCAGGTGTATATTTACACCCTTTCATAAATCTCCCCCTGGGCGTATTACTGATTATAAAACTGGGTTCATGTGTCTCACTGCCCTCTAAAATATAGGTTGCCGTACACATTAGATAAAAGAAAATTGATGGTTAAAAAACTGGTGTTGATCATGAAAAACGGCCATATATATTTACTCCATGTTGGCGAAAAAAATTATTCGACCAAATTCTTTCTAGCAGAAAAAGCACCACCCCTGTCCTGGGTGTGCATGGTATTGCAGTTCATACGTATCCACTTTAGGGTAGCTTCACACGGGCGGGCTCGCAGCGAGATTCTCGCTGCGAGCCCGGCAGGTCCTGTCAGTTTCCATAAACTACATACTTGCTGCGGACCGCAGCGAGTATGTAATTGTACCGCGCTTAACCCCTTCTACTCCCGCCGGCTCCCCCGCTGTAAGCAGCATACATTACCTGTCCTTGCTGCTCGGGTCCGGCGTCCTGCTCTCCCGCCCGGCCAATCAGTGGCTGCGGCTGGGCAACACACTAATTGGCCGGACGGGAGAGCAGGACGCCGGACCCGAGCAGCAAGGACAGGTAATGTATGCTGCTTACAGCGGGGGAGCCGGCGGGAGTAGAAGGGGTTAAGCGCGGTACAATTACATACTCGCTGCGGTCCGCAGCAAGTATGTAGTTTATGGGAACTGCCAGGACCTGCCGGGCTCGCAGCGAGAATCTCGCTGCGAGCCCGCCCGTGTGAAGCTACCCTTAATCTACGGTAGCTGAAATGAAAAACTGAAGAAAGCAGCCATGTTTGTCTAAGCCCAAATAACTTAGGTAAATGTCAATGTGTAGCGCACAGCCTCTTCCTGAAAGGATAATGTTGCCTTTATTGTTGTCCATAATTTCACAAATTTTTATAAGGTGATAAACTAATTTTAAAGAGACTCATCAGGTTTATGCTGCCTTATCCAAGGGAAACAAACTATTGACAGAGAAGCTAAATACAATGATGTGTCACTTACATTTTTCTGTGCAGCTAATTCAGAGATATTCTCCTGAATAACAGGGACAATATATTAGTCCTCTCCATAATGTGTGTATGCTCAGTAGCCCAGGATATTCATGAGCACTGGCACACTCTTTTTAATTAAAAAAAACAAAAAAAAAACACTATCTTGTCTGCTAGATAAGACAGCTTGTGCAGTGGACAGAAAGCAACTTTCAACACCTATATGCTATGCTGTTTCATGGCACCAGGGTGCGCTTGAAATTCAACAAATTTGTTGGTCTATGGAACATATCAGCCCCCTGCACATATTGAGTCCAGCACTACCAGTATCTGACAGAGGATCAGACATTTTGTGGGTAAGTACTCACCAGTACAGTGTGCATTCCTGTATACAACCGGCTGAGGGACACTAGGGTAGAGAGGCAAAGGGCAGCCACAAATCCAAGCACAAAGGGGAACTGTAGAAAAAGGCAATAATTAAAAAGAAATTCCTAACAAAAGCTTATTTCCAGCACAAAGTCAAATTGGTCATACATGCAATTTAGATTTTTTTTATTAAAAAAAGGGAACTCCAGTGATTTTTTTTTTCTTTTAAATCAACTGGTGTCAGAAAATTATATAGCTTTGTATTTTACTTCTATTTAAAGTTCTCAAGTTTTCCAGTACTTATCAGCTGCTGTATGTTCTGCAGGATGTGATGTATTCTCTGTCCCTGTCACCTCTGTCCCTGACGAACTGTCCAAAGCAGGAGAGGTTTTCTATGGAGATTTGCTACTGCTCTGGACAGTTCCTAACATGGACAGAGGTCGCAACAGAGAACAATAGGTCCGACTCGAGAGATTATACCACTTCCTGACAAACACACAGCAAGTAAATTACAAATCTTTGGCACCAGTTGATTTGGAAGAATTTTTTTTTTGAACTACCACTTTAGGGTACTTCACACGTAGCAGATTTAACGTTGCGTGTTTGCAGTGAAATCTGCTGCGGATCCTGGTAGTGTAAGGGTCTATGGGGTTACGTATCCGCAGCGGAATTTTCATTCCACTGCGGATATGTAACCCGGCCCCTTTAACCCCCCGCAGCATACATTACCTGCTCAGCGCCACGGCTGTGTGTGAGGCTCCCGGCTCCCTTTGGTCCCCATCAGCCAATCAGT
This sequence comes from Dendropsophus ebraccatus, assembly GCF_027789765.1. NCBI lineage: Eukaryota > Metazoa > Chordata > Amphibia > Anura > Hylidae > Dendropsophus > Dendropsophus ebraccatus. The sequence goes on from NC_091459.1 coordinate 88,674,314, forward strand.
GCTGCCGTGCACTTATTGGCTGATATGGAGCTAGGGGAGCTGGGAGCCTCACACACAGCCGCGGCGCTGAGTAGGTAATGTATGCTGCGGGCTGCAGGGGGTTAAAGGGGCCGGGTTACATATCTGCAGTGGAATGAAAATTCCCCTGAGGATATGTGACCCATTCAACTTCACGCTACCAGGAGACACAGTGGATTTTGCTGCAAACTCACAGCAAGTAAATTACAAATCTTTGGCACCAGTTGATTTGGAAGAATTTTTTTTTGAACTACCACTTTAGGGTACTTCACACGTAGCAGATTTAACGTTGCGTGTTTGCAGTGAAATCTGCTGCGGATCCTGGTAGTGTAAGGGTCTATGGGGTTACGTATCCGCAGTGGAATTTTCATTCCACTGCGGATATGTAACCCGGCCCCTTTAACCCCCCGCAGCATACATTACCTGCTCAGCGCCACGGCTGTGTGTGAGGCTCCCGGCTCCCTTTGGTCCCCATCAGCCAATCAGTGCTGCCGTGCACTTATTGGCTGATATGGAGCTAGGGGAGCTGGGAGCCTCACACACAGCCGCGGCGCTGAGTAGGTAATGTATGCTGCGGGCTGCAGGGGGTTAAAGGGGCCGGGTTACATATCCGCAGTGGAATGAAAATTCCCCTGAGGATATGTGACCCATTCAACTTCACGCTACCAGGAGACACAGTGGATTTTGCTGCAAACTCACAGCAAGTAAATTACAAATCTTTGGCACCAGTTGATTTGGAAGAATTTTTTTTTGAACTACCACTTTAGGGTACTTCACACGTAGCAGATTTAACGTTGCGTGTTTGCAGTGAAATCTGCTGCGGATCCTGGTAGTGTAAGGGTCTATGGGGTTACGTATCCGCAGCGGAATTTTCATTCCACTGCGGATATGTAACCCGGCCCCTTTAACCCCCCGCAGCATACATTACCTGCTCAGCGCCACGGCTGTGTGTGAGGCTCCCGGCTCCCTTTGGTCCCCATCAGCCAATCAGTGCTGCCGTGCACTTATTGGCTGATATGGAGCTAGGGGAGCTGGGAGCCTCACACACAGCCGCGGCGCTGAGTAGGTAATGTATGCTGCGGGCTGCAGGGGGTTAAAGGGGCCGGGTTACATATCTGCAGTGGAATGAAAATTCCCCTGAGGATATGTGACCCATTCAACTTCACGCTACCAGGAGACACAGTGGATTTTGCTGCAAACTCGCAGCGTGAAATCCGTTGCGAATAAGGTACGTGTTAAGCTACCCTTAATAGG